>NW_006399751.1:48145858-48148012 GCF_000299155.1 Elephantulus edwardii | reverse complement strand
ATTACTTTTTTTACTATAAAGGCAACCCCATTTTTCCTTGTCTTTTCCTCTCCGGAGTAATATATCATATGGTCATCGGACTCAAAATGCCCCATGCCAGTCCATCTCATCTCTCCAGTGCCTAATATGTCAATATTTATGCATTCCATTTCTTTCTTAACAATTTCTAATTTTCCTTAACAATTTCTAATTTTCCTTCATTCATGGCTCTCACATTCCATGTACAGATGTCCATCCTAGAGAGGGTGATACTAGGCTACTCCTTAGAGTCAAGTATTCTGAAGCTTCATCTGACATACTTTGAACATGTTACAGGGCTACCCAAGTCCTTGGAGAGGGCCGTCATGCTTGGGAGGGTAGAGAAAGACCCTTGATGAGATGGATTGATTCAGAGACTGGGGTTGTGGGGGTAGGTGTGTCTGAGACAATAAGATTGGCGCAGAAAGAGCAGGGTTTAGAGCTGTTGTACAGTGGGTCACTATGAGTTGCAGGCAACTCGATGGCCCATAACAATAGTCTTTGTTATTCTGTAGTAAGTGTCTCAAGTCCTGCTCACTTTCAGTGAACATGGTTATCCTTTCTCTATACCTATTAAATCTCTTTGCTAAACAAATCGTTCAAGAATCTAGACTCTATGAAGAAAAATGTGACATCAGGATAGGAAGAAGATTCATAACCTGCCTTATGCAAATGATCTATATATTTGCAGCCTCAAAAACCCAATGGAGAGTTGATATAAGTCAACTAACTGAACAGCAGTGAATTTGAGTTGAGTTTTGACTTTAAAAAGACATTTCTTATTATGATATTCTTGTATGTGAGAAAGGCAAGAAAAGAAGAAAAGACCATCTGCAATAGCTTGAAAAACAAAAATAAAAACAGGTGGTAAGAGATCTAAGATTGTGCCTCTAGATCTGTCTCTTCATCTGGGATAAGCCAATTCATTGTATGGGCTTTGGTTTTTACCTCTGAAAGAAAGTATTTAAAATAGACGGTTTCTCAAGTCTGGTATGACCTGTTGATCTTGGCCAAATATAAGTATGCTAATCTTCAAAAGCAATCATAGGATTTGGGTTCGCTCTTGTCTTTGTGGGGATCCTTCCACCTCTTTTCTCTTTTTACTTTAATTCTTCTTTATTGCCTACCTTTAGGTAGCTTTGGCTCTGTCTTATTGCTTTAATAAACCCTCTTTTGCTTTTTTTGTAAAAAAAAATAATAAGATTCAAAACTTCTGAAAGAAATGGATCGTTCACATCTACACTGCTCCTTGCTGAGTCATTTTTCCCTTAGAATTATTCCTCCAAACTTCTTTGAGTATTGAGAATCCCAGTTGAAGTTAAAATATTGTTCCAATCACAACTCTCTGGGCTCCTATTAATATTAATTTATAATCATTAGTTTATGATCAGTTAATAATTATTTATTCCATTACCTTAATAGTTCATGATTAGTTTCTCAATCTTGGAAAATGATTTATTCTCTCTAGATTATGACAATCCTGAGCAATCCTCTATGGCAGTTTTGCATGTACTTGTATTAAGAAGAAGAAACTGGTGCTAAGTCCTAAATCAGATACAGTGCCAACGGACAGCAGATTCCAGGAAAATTATTTCCTTGATGAATCATGACCTCATCTGACCTGAGGTTTCTCAATCTCTAGTGCACTATTGGTCCAGGGTTCTGACATCAGCATAAACACAGAGCAATCATCCTTTCCCCCTCTCTTTATGACCATCTCCAGAGATTACATGGATCAATGACATCGTTTAAAGCATTTCAGTGAATACTACTACAAGCCATTTTGCCAAAAAATACATTCACCAAAAAGTTTGCTTCCTGTCTACCCAAGAGTGTATGTGCTCCAGATGTCTTTTAAGTCTTACTGTAGAATATGCTGCAAATGATCCCAGATTGCCTTCATTGTCCTGTGTTATCTGAGTACAAAGGCACTCTCTATCTCCCTACTCTGTAAAAGCTGACCACTAAACTTTTGTGGACAAACCAATTTGCTTTCTGTCATTCTTGACTGTGGACTAAGATAACATGCTGGCAAAATTACAGACAGGAGCCCCTGTTTACACTCAGAAATATCTCTCTTCTCTCTCCTCTCTCTCTCTCTCTCCTCTCTCTCTCTCTCTCTGTGTGTGTGTGTGT
>NW_006399751.1:48138483-48145758 GCF_000299155.1 Elephantulus edwardii | reverse complement strand
ATATATATATTTAGTTAATTATAGTTATAGTTAGTTATAGTTATAGTTATAGTTATAGTTATAGTTATAGTTATAGTTATAGTTAGTTATATAGTTATAGTCCTAGAAAAAATATTCAAAGAATATTTTGTAACAACAAAAAAGACACAAATAACTATTAAGAATCTTTTTAAGAGGACTGATTTCATCTCCCTCCTTGGAAAACTACAGTTTCCCCAGATTTGTTCCCAGTATAGAAAAAGCCCTTTTCCTGCTGGAGGCTTTGACAACAGCATTCTGGCTGACACTCTGGAAACCAAATAGTGGGGCACATAGAACCAATCATACCAAGAGTAATCACCATTCATTCTCTCTTTCTTTCTTTGTTGAATGAATGCCAGCTTCTGAGTAATAGCATGGTTCAGGGGAAGTTATTACCACCTCCTTGGAAAATGCCAGGTAGACAGTTTATAACCCCAGAATCTTCCACAGGGTCTAATTTAATTCAGCAATGTTTCTTTGTAGCAATTTTGCAATTTTGAAGAAGATTGTTCATGACATAACATGGCAACTGGGAAATTTTGTAGCTTTCCTTTCATCTTAGAAAGCAAGATCTGAATTACATGCACCCCAAGAGAAAATCTTCCCCACTCCTCCTCTGGATATGCGTGTGTCTGTGTGTTTTACAATAGTCTACTGAACTCCTTAGTCTCTCCTAAAGTTACATGTAGTGAGGTAAAAACTTACAAGAACAACTCAGTAAAAGAACAAATCAGTGAAGGAGAGGAAGACTCTCATTGAGATGGATGATGCTGTATCTGCGGCAATGGGCTCAAATATGTTGAAATGGTAAGGATGGCACAGGATAAGCCATGGCTCAGATCTGCTCTTCATAGGGGTTTTATGAGTTGTACTTGACTCATTAATTAACACCCTTAATAACCAGGAGTTAGGAAATAAGGAGACACATTGCACTGGGAAAATCTGCAGTTAGGGACCTCTCCAAATTATTGAGGAGTAATGATGTCAGTTTGAGGACTGAGATGTGTCTCAGACTATAGTCTTGGCCGATCAATTGCTATGCATCTGAGAGCCAGACAGTGAATAGGGTTGACAGAAAAAGAATTGACGCCTTTGAGCTATGGTGTTAGAGTACTGAACATTCCATGGACGGCCAAGAGGATGAACAGATCTGTCTTGGAGAGGGTGCAGCCGGAGTGCTCTTTGCAGGCAAGAATGATGAGGCTTCTCCTCACATATTTTGGGCCTGCTGCTAGGAGGAGCTATTCCTTGGAGAGGAACATGATGTTGGGAAGGGTGGAGGTCTGTGAAGGAGAGGAAGAGCCTAAACCAGGTGAATTGATGCAGTGACTGCCACAGTGGGCTCTTGTGTGTCAGGAAGTGGGAAGATAGAGAAGGATAAAACAAGATTCACATCTTTTATTCATAAGGTCACTATGAGTTATACTCAACTGGATGACACCTAACAACACCAACAACGTGACTCAGAAGTATAACAGCACTTAACAACAATGACCACCACATACTTGTTGTCGTGGACTTAGGAGGTGATGAGTTCAGAGACTTGGGTTCTAGTCTCAGCTCTTAAGGGAGACTATAGAGCATGAGGGGTCCAGGCTCCTGGGCTTGAGACTCCTCAGATAGGAAGGCAAGGAGCTGAACCTCAGTTCATGATCCACACACCCCTGCCCCTGTAATTTCATTACTTGCTTTTAGAAATCTGAACTACTTTTTTTATCACATTCATACCAGGGCATAATTTTTTCCCTCCTATTCCTTGTCAAGGATGAGTATTCTTGAAATAGTCCAGGCCCCAGGACATATCAGGAGCAAATACTTTATAACATTACTAAGATTGTTCCATATCTGCACTACTACGGTAAAGCTAATTATGACTGACTTTTCTGCCAATGTAATTCTTACTGAGAAAGAAAGTTTAAGTGGGGTTTAGTACTGTAGGGTTTACCCTGGGACCCTGGTTGCACACTGTAACTCCTAGGGAGATTTTAAAGAAGTTCTTATGTAACCATTGGTATTTTTTTTAAAAAGAGAGAAAAGTGGGGTGTGATTGTGTATGTACATCTCCCCAGTTGAATAAAAAAAACCAAAAATCTCTATTACTTTTTACCTCTTAATTTGCAGCATGATCTTTTAATGCTGTGTTACTTTTTTAGTTATTTGTCCTTCTTGAAATGTGATGAAGAAAAAGATTTGCTACTCTGTTACATGAAAATGAACTGGAAAGAAGAGACACAAGAGCCATTTCTTTGGACGCCCCTTTATGCTCATGTTCACTAGAACACCATGTCAGCCAACATTGAGGAGAAAAACCATCCACCTGACATCTGGGTTACTAACCGTCACCTCTCGATGCCCTGAGAACCTTAGACAGAGCAATGATTCACCTCTCTTTATGCAGAGAGATGACAGAGCTCTGTAAATTAATTGCATAGCCCTAATCCTATTTAAATGCCCCAGGGGTATATCTCGTAACCCCATCTGGGATTTGCCATCTGTAAATATAAAACACTGAACACTCTATTTGCTTCAAGGGGATGTTTTACTTGGCAAGTGACCCTGGGAATGCCTCATCCACCGAATGGCAATCAGATCAGCTGTCACACCGCTCAGAAAGTAGCTTACCTTGTTAGGGGGGTGCAAGGGATTGGCTGTGCCCTTGTGGCCTCTCCCTTTCCACTCAGGAGCCCTGAGCACTGACTGTTCATCCCTCAGGGACCCAGAGTCCCTATATTGTGCTTCCACCCTGAGCAGTATTTGGGCTGCATGCCCCAATGGCTCTTTCCTTGCTATTGTCCTAACGCTCCTGCAATGTCCTGGCAAGTTCTCCAGCAGTGGCACATATGTAGTGGGTGTTAAAGAACATGTTATGAGTTAAAGAAAGGGGTAGGGAAAGAAAGAATTCATGGCCAAAAGAATGTAACTCAGCAGAGATCAAGTGGGATACCAGAAGGCATTTCTGTCTTCATCTCTGAGGCCCTGGAGAAGAAAAAAAAAAAAAACCAACCAAAAATCATTTATTTGTAACTTAAAGTGATGTGTGGCCTGGGTTTGCCAGATTTAGCAAGTAAAAATGCAAGATTTTAATTTTAGGTAAATTAACCCTATGTTTACATCTACATTTGTCCTGAATCAGGAAAAAGCAGTGCTGATTTAATTTTGTCTTTGTTTTTGGTTTTTGTTACTTCTGAAACTCACATTTAACTTAATATCTTGTATTTTAGTGGTAGCTGTAGCATAGATTGCATCTGTTAGTTCAATAAAGAAAAATTAAATATCAAATTCCCAAATCAATCATTTGAAGTAAAATAACGAAACCATGCACAAGATTTAGTTCTGTGTTTCACCAGGGTTTAGTTTGGAAAACGGTATAGCCACAGAACAGGGTGATTTGTGAATAAATGTGATAATAGTTGTCTTGGTGGACAGTGTTTAGTGGAGCTCCCCAATTAAAACAAGCTTGGAAGCAGGAGTGGCATCCACTTCCGAAATAGCTTGCCTCCAGAAACCCTATGAATCTGGAGAAATGATGAAAGTTATACCTGTGTTCAGGTCTTTCATTCATAGGGTCGCTATAAGTCATCTACAACTCGACGACACCTAACAACAACAACAACAAATAAAGAGTAAAGAAATTCTCCAGGTTTCTTTCTGTTTGGAAATATTTCTCTCCAATTTATGATAAAGCTCTATGGTAACTCAAAGGTAAAGAATGGGTTGAAGATCTTAAATATGAAATCTGTGGCACAGAGATTCTTGAAAAGGAAGGAGATCTCTGCTAACAGCAAACCAGGACTCCTTACAGCAAATGCCTTTTAAAAACACAGGAAGGAGGTAACTGCCAATGAGTTACAAACTAAAGAGGCTGGATTCACACCCAGACATTTATGTGAGGTAGAAATAGGTCACTTTCACAATATGAGCACACTGTCTTCAAAGTGAATAATTCATAGTCTAATGTCAGTCTTCAAACCTACATTGCCCAGTTTGTCTAGACAAGAGACTAGTAACCGCTGGATAACTGTATTTTGTGTCTTATGAGTAAATCCAAAAGGCCAAAAGAAAGTTCTAAGCTTCCACTTACAGATTTAGCCTTTCAGAATACACTATAGTTCCATCACCTGTTGAGAGAGAAAAAAATCGTGCCTAGTCATCAGAACAGAGCAGGGAGACAGTGGATGGTTCAAAATAAAGAAGGGGGTCCGTCAGGGATGTATTTTGTCTCCATATCTTTTCAATCTGTATGCAGAACAGATCATCCAAGACACTGGGCTGTACGAGAGGAAAGTGGCATCAGGATTGGTGGAAGAATCATCAACAACCTGCGTTATGCAGATGACACAACTCTGCTTGATGAAACTGAGGACGGCCTGAAGCGCTTGCTGCAGAAGATCAAGGACTGCAGTCTTCAGTCTGGATTGAGGCTCGATATCAAGAAGACAAAGATTCTCACCACTGGGCCAATCGGCAGCATCAGCTGCATGGTGAAGAGATTGAGATAGTTAACAGTTTTAATTCTTGGTTCCACAGTCAACACTCTTGATAACAGCAGCCAAGAAATCAGGAGATGGAGTGCATTGGAAAAGTCAGCTGTGAGGGACCTCTCAAGAGTACTGAAGAGCAACGATATCAGGCTGGAGACTAAGGTATGCCTGATCCAGGCTATAGTCTTTGCAAAGACATGCTGTGCATCAGAGAGTTGGACAGTGAATAGGGATGATAGAAAGAGAATTGATGTCTTTGAGCTGTGGTGCTGGAGAAGAGTGTTGAATATACCATAAACTGCTAGGAGAACAAACAGGTTTGTCCTGGAGAGGGTGAAACCAGAATGCTCCTTGGAGTCAAGGATTCTGAAGGTTTGTCTGGCATACTTTGGGCATGTTGCAAGGAGGGACTCGTCCTTGGAGAGGGATACCATGTTTGGGAGAGTGGAGGGACGGCGCAGGAGAGGAAGACCCTTAATAAGATGGATCGATTCTGTGAATGGAGTGGTGGGAATGAGTGTGTTCAAAACGGCGAGGTTGGCACAGGATCAAACAGCGTTTAGGGCTCTTGTACATGGGGACATTATGAATCGCAAGCGACTCTATGGCACATAACAAGAATAACAACAATGTACCTCAAGGGGAAAGAAATCATTATAGATTTTTTTCAATATATGTACATATATGGAATTAGTTATATGCTATATGTTGTTTTATATGCTATATGTTGTTTTCTATTTTTATTCTTTCACCTAATTTTAAATTTTCATCTTGCAAAATCATACCATATTTTCCCTTGCTGGTACCTTCGTTGTATTACCTCATCTTTATTATTTCAGAAGTAACTTCTCCCTAATTGTTAAATGAGTTTCATGTTTCCTTTTTTGCTCTATAGCCTTTAGAGAAGTTTCTGGAGCCAAAATGCCTTGTTGCTCTTATCAGGTTACAGCGGAGAAGAAGCAGAGAACAGACTCGCCTGTTTACATGGGTCTCTTCCCACATTATCTTTTTTTTACTTGTGTTAGTTGAAAAGCCATTGTCATTGTTTGTATTGAAGGTCTTTATTTGTCACAATTTTCAATATTTTGTTTCCTAATCATATACCAACATGTATGAATATTTCTCCAGGTAGCTCTCATCTTAGGCTTTGTACATGATGAACAAATAGCCTTAGATTTTATTATTGCTTATTTATTATCACTCCCTTTGCACATCCTTTCACCTCAGTTTTGTTATTGTCCATAATATAGAATATTACTTTAATATAATTGAACCCATCCTTGTCATTAATCTGTTCTTCCACAGTTAAGGTAGTTTATTTCATTTCCTTCTGGAGTTTTTATGAGAATGTTTAAAATGCTTAACTATACAACTCATCTGGAACTTATTGTGGCCTGTGAGAATAAAGAGGTATATTGAAGAAAGAGAATTACTTATAATAAAAAGTAAAAATAAATTTATTCATAACATAATTGGAATCCAATAGCACTAACTTGTGTTCTTCAGCACATTATTTAATCTCTTCAGACTCCCAGATCAAAGACAAGGGCTTTTTGTCTTCATCACAATGAATCTTGTGTGTAGGACAAATGTCATGAAGTCTCTGGACTGAAGTTATATTTTCTACATATTGCGATCAAATTGTTCCACAGTATTTTTAAAATAATGACTCATTTCCCATTTGCAGTTGCATCTGATTACTTATCAGTGAAATGCAGGTTTGTTCCAGACACGATGCACCTGGAAGGCTCAAGACTCTTTTGAGAACATCGTGGAGCATAAAGATAGTAAACTTCAAATAAAACTAACACATGATGCCATAAGAAATATCTGCTTAGACCAGATTCTGATAGAGCATGGATATCATATGATCAGGCACCAGGAGTTGTTGGGTTGTTGGATTTTGGTTTTGGGTTTTTTTTTTGGGGGGGGTTTATTAAAGAGGAAATTAGGGCTAGAGCATATTAGAGATGGTGAGGCTGGATCAGGGCAGGACAAGATTCAGATTTGTGGTTCCGAGGATTGCTATGAGTCATCAGTGACCCAATGGAACCTATCAACAATCTCAGTTGAGAAAAGTCAATCTAATAATTTGATTCAATCAAAGAATCAGAAGAAGAAGAGCAAAGGTTGAAAACGATATATTCCGCATTCCTGATTGAGCCAATATTAATAAAGACCTCTGATCAAGAGTCAGGACTACTCCAACTGAACTATCTAAGAGTAAGTCTTTGAGCTGTCATGGGTGAAATTCCTGAGCAGATATCAGACCTGCACTCCACTCTCACATCAGTACTATTACCTCTGAAGAATTCTGTTCATTAATCTACAAGCGAGAAAGGACACAACACAAAGGGACCAACCACCCCCATGTCATACTGTATTACTGAGTATGAACTGCACAAAACAAGCAGGAGGTTGGTTTGTTGTGTCAAAAAGTAACCAACGTTAATTCTGCATTCCCCATACTCTGAAGATTAGACTAGCACGAGGGGCTTCATCTGAGTTCATCTTAAAAATAAGCCTGAGGATGTAGTCGTGATGATCCACAAAGATGTTGTAATTCTCTGTAATCATAAAACATGCTATGCTTGTTGCTGTTTTCTCATTGAGGCTTGTTGTTGTTATGTGCCGTCGAGTCGTTTGCGACTCATAGTGACCGTATGTACAATAGCCCTAAACCCTGCTCTATCCTGTGCCAGTCGCATTGCCTTTGATACACCCATCCCAATTAACCCAGTCACTGAATCAATCCACCTCATAGAGGGTCTTC
>NW_006399751.1:48122521-48132557 GCF_000299155.1 Elephantulus edwardii | reverse complement strand
TGTGTGTGTGTGTGTATGTGCGCATGCAGATGACATGTCTTAGAGTATTAGCAGCTCAGTGCAAAGCTTCTAACCAGTGCCCATTAAAATGTGACCCAGTTTCTACTTTCCATTTATGTGAAGATGTAGACAGGGATATTGGTCAGTTTTCCCAACACCTGGGGTGGTTTACAATGAAGTTTTGTAATCTTGTTGCAGGTTCAGAAAATGGTCTTGCACAGAAGCAGCGAACACCTCGCCGACGATGTCAACAACCCAAAATGCTGAGTAGCCCTGAGGACACCATGTACTATAACCAGTTAAATGTGAGTTCAAAGTGGTCCTGAAGCTGTTTCACTGGCTTTGTTTCCAGTTAATAATTCTGTTATTAATACCTGTTCCAGCCCCTCCAGCCCCACCCCCACTCTCTTATGCTCCCTTCTCGAACATGTGCTTAGGCTCTTTATCTGTTGCTTTCATGTCAGGATGTCTGCCTTCACGGTGAATAATTGATGTGGTTTATCAAAGACGAGCAAGATGCATGCTTCATCAGGCTCACTTGAGCCCTTTGATCAAAAAAATTATGCTGTGACTTCTGATATTATCAGCATCTGCTTGCATTCAACACAAAATCACTTTGAATTAAAAATTAACGACTTGCTGCTTTGCTTTGACTGTGTGTTCTTGGCCCTCTCCACAGGGAACTCTAGAATATCAAGGGAGCAAGAGGAAGCCAAGAAAACTTGGGTAAATATCTGTCTTCTTAGTTCTAAGCAACTGTAAACAGAAGGGGTCCTTTGTGATATTACAGAAAATGCAAAACTTTCCAGAGAGGCTTCTAAAAATATGCAGTCAGGATATTGCCACCGCTG
Organism: Elephantulus edwardii; assembly: GCF_000299155.1. NCBI lineage: Eukaryota > Metazoa > Chordata > Mammalia > Macroscelidea > Macroscelididae > Elephantulus > Elephantulus edwardii. Next base: position 48,131,706 of record NW_006399751.1, on the reverse strand, counting down.
CTGGCATGGGAAACTACCCTTCCCAGTAGCAATACACACATTTTGAATCCTTTCTGTCTGAAAAGGCTGGCATGGTCATCTAAGGGCAAATGTTATTTCTCGTAATTATTCTAGGGAATTGGACTTTCCTTATAATTACAGACAGGTTACAGGTTGTCTAAAACTCTCCTTCCACAAATAAGAACACCCACAAAGCACAGACACACCACTTTCCCCACATTATCCTACCCCTGGGCCTTACACGTACATAAAGAAAAACATTTCCCAATGGTTAGAAGACAACTAACTAGTTTGAGGCTCAGCTGATTATCATCTTGATTTAGAAGAGTAATGAAGTTGATTACTAGTATTTGTGTGAACTGGAAAAGGTCATGAGGGTGACTTTCCCAACTAGAAGGAACCAGACAAAGCCAATTTGTTTCACATAAATCAAGTTGGAAGATGATGACAATTTCCAGAACCACAAAGCAGGGCTCAGTGTGTGGTCCAGAGGTGAAAGGTTTGGTGACTCAGACCCCAGTCCATGTGTAGAGGGAAGCCCTGAGCTTAACCTACCCATCCTCTACAGTGTTGGGATCCAACCATGTTCCAACCACTGAAGAAGCAATGGTAGTCACCTCAGTGATAATCCCGATGTATGTTTCCTCTATTGCAGTGAAATCAAAGTGCTTGATGGACAAGACGAATATTACAAGGCTTTGTCACCTGTGGACGCTCACCCTGAGGAAGACACCTCAGCCCATCCTTTCCTTTTCTCCTCAGCCTCAAAAGGAGAATCTTTTTCTCAGCACTGAGCTATATTTCTTGCTTTCAAATCCATCCTGGGCAAGAACTATCCTAGTAATTGAGTGATAATAATTTAACAAGAAAGTACTGAAATGGAGTCAGAGCTTCCTTCAGTGTCAGCTTCTTTCGACACACTGTTCCTGTGTGAACAAGCTACAACTTCCTAAGCATTTCCTAATACCTCTGTTGCCCTCTCCCTTCTGCTGAGTGGCCAGGGCTAGGCACTTGCTCCTTTTTCAGCCCCCCCTCCATCCCTGTGGAACACTGAACACACCTCCACTTTACTAAAACTATCATTCATGACCTAATATGTAAGAGAGTAACAAACAAGCTTATCATAGGTCAATCATAAAGATTGATAGTATTTCTTTCTTTTTCCCCTCTACATACTTATCAATTCATGCCGAAGCTTTCTTACTGAGAATCTAAGAGTCCATGTTCTCCTCTCCCGGTGGCCAGCCTTCTTATAACCCTAGCATCTTCCACTGGATCAGGCCTCCAATCCCAGTTCCCTCATCCTCAGTGAGTGCCCCAAGTCTCTTAACCCAGTTACTAATGATTTGATTGGAGACCTTGTGTGTTTGGAGAAGAACTGTGCTCCACAGAGTTTTCAAGAGCTAGTTGTTCAGAAATAAATCACTAGATCTTTCTTCTGAGAAGCCTCTGAGTGGACTTGAAAAATCATCTTTTCAATTAGTAACTAAGCACATTAACCTTCACATACCCAGGATGCGGTGTCACTCGCCCATCAGAGACCACCTCCTGTACTAGATCACACGGAATCCTTAGGAATATTTATTAGCAGTTTGAATCATAGACTAATATGATAACTGCCATTACAAATTATTTAAAAGCAATATATCTTAGATTATATGGATACTAATGGCAAAATAAGGAGCTTGGGTAGCCTAGTGTTAAGAAGCTGTGCTACAGTCCCAAAGTCATGCAGTTTGAATCCTCCAGCTCCTCCACAGGAGAAAGATGGGCAGCCTCCTCCTGTGAGATTAACTGCCTCTGAAAACCCACAGGAGGGTCAGCAATGGGTCTGTTCTGAGTCCATAGTACACAACAATGGAAAAATTATTTTACAAATTTGTCTACATTGAATTACAACAATATTCGTTGCAGCACTATTAGCAACTGGGTGGGAATCCTTTTTTCCCCATTTCTCCTTCTTTAATTGCTACTTGATTCACAAAAAAATTATGCAGGTTCACAATTAATAATATCATAAAAATAAAGCTAAAATTCCAGAAAATTTTACAAAATCAAAAACACAACAGAAAACATGGGAACAACAACTTGTAGAGTGTATAGACAAACTCACCTGACTTGAAAAGTCATTATAATTGAGCAAGAATGATAGCTTATGAAAATGCATTTAGGGTCCTTGGAAACTCATGCAGACCCAGAGGGGTAAGTCCATGGCTTTGTCTCTCTCTCTCTTGTAAGCACATCAGAGTGTTAAAAAAAGTAAGTCATCATAGATTTTAGTCTGATAGGTGAACTAGTATATGTAAGATGGGCTTGTTGTTGTTGAGCACAACTCTTTTCTACCCTGTGCCATCCTCATCATCTCTGATACACTTGAGCCCCCTGCTGCAGTCACTGTGACAAACCACCTGATTGGAGGTCTTTCTTTCCTTCACTGACCCTCCACCTTTCCAAGTACAATATTCTTTTCCAAGAAATCACCTCCCTAGAAATTTGTCCAAAGGATAAGAGAAGAAACTTTACCATCCTTGCCTCCAAGGACCATTCTGGCTGCACTTTCCCTAAGACATAGCTTTTCATTCTTTTGGCAGTCCATGGGATATTCAGTACTTTTTCCCAATACCACAACTCAAAGATTTTTACTTTCTACTATGATTATTATACACTGTCCAGCTCTCAGATGCATAGAAAGTGATTGAAAAGATCATGCCCTAAATCAGGCACCCCTTAGTCTTAAATGTGACATCATTGCACTTCAGTATTTGGGAGAGATCACTGACAGCAGATTTGCCCAAAGCAATTCATCTTCTGATCTCCTGACTGCTGGTACCAGGGGTGTTGATTGTGGATTCAATGAAATCATCAACAGTTTCAGTCTTTTCTCACTTACCACAATTTTCCCCATTGTTTTTGTGGTGCTTTCAGCTGCCTGGCCAACTGCCTTGGAGAGATCCATATTTGTTCCCATTCCCAAGAAAGGTGATCTAACATAGTGTGGAAATTATCAAACTCTGATATAAAAAACATAATATCACGTGCAAGCAAAATATTGCTGAAGATCATCCACAAATGGCTCGTACAGTACATTGACAGGGAACTGCCAGAAGTTCAATCTGGGTTTAGAAGAGGCCTGTGGCACCAGGGATATCAATGCTAATGTCAGCTGGATCCTGCTGAAAGCAGAAAATGCCAGATGAATGTCTATCTTTGTTACATTGAACTATGCAAAGGCATTTGACTGTAGATCATAACAAACTATGGTTACGCTGAGAAGAATGGAATCGCAGAACACTTAATTGTACTCATGAAATCTCTACATAGACCAAGAAACTCTTGTCACAATAGAACAGGGGAGCGCTGCATGGTTTAAAATCAGGAAGGGTATGCATAAAGGTTGTATCCTTTCTTCATGTCTATTAAATATGTATGCTGAGCAAACAAGTCATAAAGCTGGACTCTATGAAGAGAAATGCAGCATGAAGATCAGTTAAAACACATCAACACCTGTGTTATGCAGCTGACACAATCTTGCTTGCTGAAAGTGAGCATGACTTGAAGCACTTGCTGCAGAAGATCAAGGACTACAGCCTTCAATATAGATTACATCTCAACATTAAGATGGGCTTACAAAAATATTTTTGTTGTTCTATCTACAGGATTTTTTTTTAAAGAAAAATAGTTTCTGTATAAATACTGGACAAAAATTTTATAATGTCAACTCCTCTGACAGTAGCCTCCATTGTGGTCCACAATGCCCACATCCTCCCAAAGGACACCCTAGGACAGAGAGTCTGAAAGTCTTTTGTTGTTGTTAGGTGCCATCAAGTTGAGTACAACTCAGAGCGAGACTATGAACAACAGATCTGAATCCTGTCCTAGGCACCATCTTTACCATCTCTGACATACTTGAGTCCCTTGCCACAGTCACTGTGTGAATCATCTCGCTGGGGGTCTTCCTCTTTTTCTCCAGACCTCCACATTTCCAAGCATGATGTCCCTCTCTTCAAAGAATAACCCCTCCTAACAACATGCCCGTAAGTATATGAGATGAAGCTTCCCCTTCCTTGCCTCTAAGGAGCACTCTGGCTGCACATTTCCCATACAGATATAGCTGTTTGTCCTTTTGATTGTTCTTGATATATTCAGTACTCTTCACCACCACCATATCTCAAAAGCATCAATTCTTTTTCTGTCATCCTTATTCATTGTCCAGTTCTCAGATGCCTAGAAGGTGACTGAAAAGATCTCTTAGGACATGGTCATTTTTTTTTTGTTTAAGTGGATAGGCTTTCCAATACCACAAGCAAAGGAACTTCTCACATGCTGATTATTCTGCTGCTAATTCTTTGCTTTTATGTTCTACCTTTCTAAGAAACCCTCATAAATCCTTAGTAGTAAGTAGAAAGGAATGAAAGGGAAAGACAATTTGGATCTGCTGAAGAGTTCTTATCCTGTTGTTTTATAACTTGCGATGATCTTATGTCTCCACTAAGCTGTGAGTGGCTGGAGAAGAAAGATTTTACATTGTCCATATTTGTGTGCTGGGAATCCAGCACCATGCCTGGCACATAGCTAACATCCAATAAGTGCAAAATGAAAGGAATTAAAATCCTAATTCCACAAACATATCTCATAGGAAAGTTACTTTCAATTACAGATTACATATAATTAACAATTTGTTTAAAAATATAAGTTTGAATAAAATGTAAGTTTGGATGAGTCCTACTACAGTGATGTTTATACTAATAACACACAATATGATTCAATACAACAAGCTTTTTTTTAGCAACTACTTTATTCAAAGTAATATGAGATTGCTGTGTGATATTGAGAGTAAAAGGGTGAATAAAAGCAAAAGACCCTTTCTTTAGAACACTTATCACCATTTTTCTTACTTTAAAATACTAATAGATAGTACACGAATTCCCAAATTTTAAAAAACATAAACTTGTGAAAATGTTATAAATACTGTTACTGGAGTTTTAAAGGAGAGTATTAGCAAGCATTGTATAAACATTAACAAGCATTGTGTAAACATTTATTATCAAATAAAGCATTTAAAGATCTCAGATATTGTGCTTTTTCAAAAATAGAAAAAATCCAGATAATCTGTAATTAAATTTTTGCAAAATATATCTTGATATTTCTCCATACCTCCATCCAAAAGTAATATTTATAAAATATACAAGTTTATCTGAACCACAAGTGATCTTTATTGTTAAAATATGATGCCTAGAATATACATTTTAACCTGTTGTTATAAAAGTTCTACTGTAAATTTCACTTTTATCACTGTCTACTTTTGATTGAATTAGATTAGCTGTTTCTCAAAACAATTGAATAAAATCTTCATAATTTCATCTTTGTCTGTGTACAATGTCAATGTATACTTGCCGTGTTTCTAATTAAAGCTTATCTAAGTAAATGTTAAAAAATAAATAAAAGCAACAATAAAACTCTCAATTAGGTGCTCTTAACTAATTAATAATTTTCACAGCTCTAACTTCTAACAGTATTTTAGATACTGTGTTTACTATCAGCTATGAGAGAGATGATAGACATTATCCTTGGACTAAACATAATGCCACAAGCTCAAGAAAACAATTCTTAAACCAAGAAGATGAGAATGATGCACCTTAGGCTCTTTTCAATGGTTTATCAAATTAAACAAAGTAATAAGGACATGGTAAAAAATTAAAGTCCAGGCAGTGGATAGTAGAAAGCAGTCATCTTTTTTATTCTTCCCCACTAGTCCCTCAACACAGAAGCAACTATTCCCCTCTAATTCTAATTCTTCTAGTGATTTCTCAGAATAATTTGCTCCTACCTTCCTACTTTATCATTCTGGAGGTGTCTACTCTCTTACTCTATGAAAGATAAAACTTTCTCCTCATTTCCCTTCTCCTCTCCCTTACTCTTCCTAGTGCTTCCAAGTGTTATAGACCACTTCATGAGGTTTTATGTCACTCTTGGGCAGGACCACACTAACTTTATCCTTTCAGTTGTAGTGTGTGATGTCAAGGTGAGAAACCAATAGCCTAAAACACAATATCAGGACTAATAGGATAAGTGGCCCTACAGAAAACAAATCTTGGAATATAATACTTTCTTCAAGAGGTATCCTTGACTGAAATTGCATTGATTTAAAAATAAACAAACAAAACTGCTAACAACAAATTTTAATGATGATATGGGATGTTGTAGCCCTTATGCCCTGCTATAGGACTTTAAATTTACCCAACCATTATGGAAAATGATATGGTGCTTCCTCAAAGAAGAGAAATATAATTATCCTATAATCCAATAATCATACTCCTAGGGATTTTTCTAGTGACCTAAAAGTAATGAAACAAATATATGCAATCCTATGCTCTCGTGGCATGTTTTTGTTATTGTTGTTGTGTGCCGTCAAGTCACTTAGGACTGATAGCGACTCTATGTACAAGAGCCCTAAGCCTGCTCTATCCTGTGCCAATCTCATTGTCCCTGACACACCTACTCCCACTATCCAAATCACTGAATCAATCCATCTCATCGAAGGTCTTCCTCTCCTGCGCTGTCCCTCCACTCTCCCAAACGTGATGTCCCTCTCCAAGGACTGTACCCTCCTTGCAACATGCTCAAAGTATGTCAGATGAAGCTTCAGAATCCTTGCCTTCAAGGAGCAGCCCAGCTTCACCCTCTCCAAGATGAACCTGTTTGTTCTCCTAGCAGTCCATGGTATATTCAACACTCTTCTCCAGTGCCACAGCTCAAAGGCATCAATTCTCTTTCTATCATCCCTAGTCACTGTCCAGCTCTCCGATGCATAGCACACAATTGCGAAGACTATAGCATAGTCTTGTGGCATAGTACATTATTTATTTTACTGGTAAATGAAAGGGTTATAGCCTCTGAAACCCAATGGAGGATTTTGACGCATGAGAATCAACTTAAAAGCCATGAGTTAAATTTTATTGCAGCTTTATTTACAATGTTGTTGTTACATACCATCAAATTGGAACTGACTCATAGCTGGCCCTCCAGTGGGTTTCTAGATGTAGTTAATCACGGGAGAGAAGATTAACCGTCTTCCCAAAAAGCAGCTCATGGATTGAACTGTGTGCCTCTGGAATTGCAGTGCAACTTCTTGCCATTAAGACACCAAAGCTCCTTTCATGAGTAGACAGATACATAGATTCACTGAACATACACCTACGGATACTTCTCAGACACACCAAGTAATCCCCAAGATCAATTTTTTATGATTGAAGGCTTAGAACATAGTCTCTTAAGACATGCCAGTCAATTCATATAATGTAGCTCACAGAGTTCATGTTCTGCATCCTACTGGAGCAGCATGACATCACAACTTATAAGTTAAAAGCTCATGAGTGGAAATGCAAAATATAGATTTTGGTCTGTATTCATCAGAAGCAAGAGTAAGAAGGTATCCAAATAACTGAGGAGGGAAAAGTATATAAGGCAGCCATCCTACATGAGCCACAACCTCAACTTTCCAGAGACCAGAAAAACTGGAAGGTGCTCAGCACCACCACTAGCTAATCTGAGAGGGGACACAGTAGATGATCCTGGTCAGAATCCTCAGAGCAAATGTTAAATTCTTGAAAATGGACAGATTAGTTGGGTCACCTGTGATCAGAGGACTCCCTGAGATTGTAGCTCGGAGACATTTTTTAAACTTTTACCCAATACTCCTAAGAATGGAAATATTCTGTGATCCAGCAGACTCATTCACAAACACTCACTCACTCCCACACTCATTGCTGCCTAGTTGGAACCAACTTATGGCTGACGCTCCAGCAGGTTTTCTAAGGCTGTAAACTGCACGAGAGGAGACTTCCCATCTCTTCCCACAGGGCAGTTGGTGCCAGAGAGACACGACTTCTAGGTTAACAGCACAATGCCTCACAAAATATGCTACCACAACTTCACAGTAATCCCAATACTCGGTATATGGCACCAAGAAATAAAGCTGTGACACAAAGATATATAGGTATACCCCTATTTATTGACACATTACTTACAATACCAAAGAGAAACAACCTAAGTGTCCATCAACAGACAAATAAATCTGGTATATTCACACAATGGAGTATTATGCAACTATGAAAAATTCATAAAACATTTTACACATCCCTGGCGTACACCCTTCCCAATTGTGAACCATGCAGTGTTCCCTTTTTCTATTCTGACAACTGCCTCCTGGTCCAAGTATAGGTTTTGCATAAGCACAATCAAGTGTTCTGGGATTCCCATTCCTCTAAGAATTAGTCACAGTTTGTTGTGATCCACACAGTCAAATGCCTTTCCATGGTCAATGAAACACAGATAGACATTCTTCTGGTACTCCCTGCTTTCAGCCAAGATCCATCTAACATTAGCTACAATATCCCTAGTACAATGACTCCTTCTAAATCCAGCTTGCACTACAGGCAGTTCTCTGTTAATGTGCTATTTCAGTCGCTTTTGGATAATCTTCAGCAGAATCTTGCTTGCATGTGATATTAGTGATATTGTTTGATAATTTCCACAGTCTATTGGATCACCTTTCTTTGGAATGGGGACAAATATAGATCTCTTCCAGTCAGTTGGCCAAGTAATAGTCCTCCTGATTTCTTGACACAACTTGTTGAGGACACCTAGGGCAACATTTTAACAATTGTAATTAATGTTATAAAAAAAATGTACATGAATGGTTGAATGAAAAAACAGTATTATTTGTAAACTTTCACTCAAAAAAATTTTAGAAAAATCTACCCTCTAAAATAGAAGGAGTACACAGAGTTGCTGTACCAAAAAGAATTGGCTGACACAGAAGAAGGTCCTGAAACAACATACAGCCAACAGGCAATGGCGATGAAAGAGGAAGTTCAGCTTGCTCTGAAGGAAATGGCAAAAAACCAGGCCCCAGCGAATTGAGAGCATACCAACTGACATATTTCAACAAACAGATGCAACCCTGTATGTGCTCACCAAGGTGTGCTCATCAAGATATCTGGAGGACAACCACCTAGCCAGCTGACTTGAAGATACCCATATTTATTCCCATTCCAAAAAAATGGGACCTAACAGAGTGTGGAAATTATTGAACAGTATCACTAATACCACACATAAGCAAAATCCTGCTGATGATCATGCAAAATATTTAGAAGAGTACATTGACAGATGATAGAGATAGAGAT
>NW_006399751.1:48121318-48122421 GCF_000299155.1 Elephantulus edwardii | reverse complement strand
CCCTAACAGCAGACTTTCCCATCGCAATACGTTTTTTTTTTTTATTTCCTGGCTACTGGTGCCAAGAGTGTTGACCGTGGAGCCGAGATTCATTGAGCCTACTTTTACTTAATCTTTACAAGAAAATGTTTAAGAAAGGAGAACTCTGGTGGCAGCTCCATAGCAAGTAAGTTACTAACCCAAAGACTACATTTCTGGTAGTCTGACTCCATCATCAGGGCCATGGGAGAAAGAAGGGCTTTCTGCTTCAATTATGACTTCTTGTTATTGCTGTGGTATACTGTCAAACACATCTCATAGCAACCCTATGAACAACAGATCCTATACATTCTCATCATCTCTGACATACTTGAGCCCATTCTTGCAGTGACGTATCAATCCTTGAGGGTCTTCCTCTCTTTTGCTGAGTTTCCACCTTTCCTAGTGTGATGTCCCTTTCTAAGTAATACTGTCTTCTAGCAACATGCCCAAAGACAAATATTTGCCACCTTTGCCTCTAAGGAGCACTTTGGCTGCACCTTCTCCAAGACATATATGTTTGTTCTTTGTCAGTCCATGAGATATTCAGCACTCTTCTCCAAAGCACAACTGAAAGGCATCAATTCTTCTTTTGTCATCCTTATTCATATCTAGTTCTCAAATGTGACTGGAATCAATGGCCTGGATCAAGTATGCCGTATTCTTCAAACTTACATCATTTCTCCTCAGTATTTTGGAGAGGTTCCTTATAGCAGATGTTCCCAATGCAATACATCCTTTGATTTCTTGACTGCCGATTATAGATTCAAGTAAGATTAAGGCATCGACAATTTCAATCTTTTCTCCATCTATCATGATGTTGCCTATTGGTCCGATGATGAAGATTTATGTTTTCTTGATGTTGAGATGTTATCCATATTGTCTTCACAATTACTTGCGATGCATTAGAAGCTGGACAATAATTAGGGATTATAGGAGAACTGAAGCCTCTGAGCTGTGGTGTTGGAGAAGAGTATTGAATATACCATGGACTGCTAAGAGAACAAAGATATCAATCCTGTTGTGTTGTTGTTGTTATGTGCCGTCGAGTCGTTTCCGACTCATAGCGACCCTATGCACAACAG
>NW_006399751.1:48113084-48119328 GCF_000299155.1 Elephantulus edwardii | reverse complement strand
GGCTGGGTTTAGAAGGGGTCGTGGTACTAGGGATATTGTAGCTAATGTTAGATGGATCTTAGCTGAAAGCAGGGAATACCAGAGGAATGTATATCTGTGTTTCATTGATTATGCAAAGGCATTTGACTGTGTAGACCATAACAGACTGTGGCTGACTCTGAGAAGAATGGGAATCCCAGAACACTTGATCACTCTTACTAGCTTGCCAAAAATTTTAATCATGTGCATTGTGTGGGGTCTTTTTCCCTGATTAACTATGTGGCTCCAAGGTAAGATAGTTTGAATTAACCTCTACTAGAGGCCATGATCTGGCCAATTACTAGAAATGCATCTGAGAGCTAGACATTGACTAAGAATAACAGAAAAAGAATTGATGCCTTTCAGCTGTGTTGTTGGAAAAGAGTATTGAATACCATGGGCTGCTAAGAGAATGAACAGGTTAGTCCTCATGATGCTTAAACCAGGCTGTTCCTTGAAGGCAAGGATTCTGAAGCTTCTTCTGACATTCTTTGGACATGTTGCAAGGAGGGACCAGGCCTTGGAGAGGAGCGTCATGCTTGGGAGTATGGAGGGACCGCATAGGAGAGGAAGACCCTCTATGAGGTGGACTGATTCAGTGACTGGGGTCATGGGGGTAGGTGTGTTAGAGACAATAAGACTGGCAGAGGACAGAGCAGGGTTCAGGGCTGTTGTACAGAAGGTCGCTATGAGTCACTATGACTCATGGCACATAACAATAACAACTTTTAGGAACAATAACAAAGGAGTGGCTAATAATTATACTAATGACTGGGTAGCTCTAGTTTATAGTTTATTGATAATGATGGCAGGTAATCAATCATGTGATGAAATTTCATCTGAATTAAAATTCAAATAATCTCAAAATTCTCTGAAGATGTGGAAATATTTGTGTGGCTCTTATTACTATATCATTTAATTTGAATCAGGGATTTTGGTTGTTAATGGGGGGAAAAGTGTTCATTTAGCCAACTAATACATATTGAGTGTCCATTCTACACCAGGAATTGAGTCAAAAATCACACCTCCACATTTATGTGAAAGATTTATGTTATTTTTGTGGTTCTCATTTCCCATATGAAAGTTAAAAATAAGGCTTACTGGACAAGATTTTATCTTTTTTTTTCTCATTTGATAAAATTTTCCCCAAAAGATCACAGAGAAAAATAATTTCATGCAAGGGCATCAGATGCATGATCTGCTTTCTTCTGATGGCTCTGACTCTAGGGAGTCAAAATGTAACATTACATTTAACCATTGCAATGTTAGCTAAAAGTTGACTTTTCTAGTCATTACATTAGACCTTTTTGGTTTCCAGACACCTTAATTGTAGGCACATCAATTTGCAAATCAGCAATAGTTGTAAGATTAGGCTAAGAGACAGAGTGCTTGCCACACTGGGCAGCAAGACTTGAGGAAGACTTGAGCAAGACTCTTATGAGAGTGAGACCCTGGTGGTGAGACCCTGGTGATGATGATGAAGAGTTTGTGGCATTGCTGTGGAGAGACTCTGCAAGATGTAACCTGAGGTGTCTAGCAGTTGTGCTGGCCACAGTAAAAGGTTGCTTGCCAGATGATTGAAGAAGCTGGATTATAACTGTTCTGAAGCTGATTGAGGAAACCAGAGGCTTCCTGAATTTGTGTTGCTTAAACGAATCAAAAACTTTTACTAATTAAGGAATTGTGTTTTGCTGTTAATCTGGCTTGGAACAGCTGGACTTGTACTGTGAGATAGGCTTTGCCTCTCACACTCCTCAGCCTATTTCCCTAGTAAAGCTCACCCTTGGTACAAAAACTGTGAGTAAAGTCTAGGAGTCAACAACAAACATCGAACTCAATGATTGGTGGAAATGGGTGCAGGAGTATGGGGTGTGGCATGTCTGACGCAGCAACTATCTGTTCACTGCTATAGATATTATTGATGGGGAAAGTTCCCTGTTATGAAGTGGGCAGAAGTCATAGTCCGCTATCCACATGTTTCATCCACTCCTACTTCTGAAGCCATGTCATTCCCTGAGTGACACTGCTTACTTTTCACCATCTCATAACTGGAAAGCAATGAGCTCTTTAACTTCAGGAAATGTGTGGAAACAGCCATGAGAATAAATTGAAGAGATGGAGAAAGAGGATCATGGACAACTGATAGTGCCAGCTCTCCTCTAGAGGGAAGGTGCTGGGGGCCAAAAGCCACTTTCCCTTCACAACAGTAAAGGAGACAAAAGACAAGAAATTGGGTTTCACTCTATATGCAGTAGAAGCCCAAGGAGGGAAATAAAGCAGAGAAAGAGTATAACAAATTACCTAATTCTGTTGTTGTAGAGTCAGAACTGACCCATAGCTGACCCTCAGTGGGTTTTCACACAGAAGATTGCCCATCCTTCTTCCACAGGCAGCTGGCAGATTCAAACCACATGTCTTTGGGATTGCAGTGCATATTCTTTTTTTTTCTTTATTTTTTAAATTTTATTAGTGTGAGTGTGTGTGTGTGTGTGTGTGTGTGTGTGTGTACCGTCAAATTGGATCTGACTGGTACAGGAGGAGATGCCCCGCCTTCTCCAGCAGAGCATCTGGTGTATTTGAACCATGCATCTCCAGGATTGCAGTGCAGCTTCTTGCCACTAGGCCACCAGGGTGCCTTTTTTTTTTAGGGTGCCTTTAAAAAAAAAAAATTACACATGTGACAAGTGAGTTCGTAAGAGATAACAATGGAAGGAGAGCGAACCAGATGGGAAGCTATTAACATGTTTTAAGTGAGAACATAGTAGCTTAAAACTAGAAGATTTTTAAAAAGAACATTTTTCTTAAAAACATAGAAGAGATGGACCTGAGTGTTTTGCTTTGGCAAACAGCACAGATGAGCTAAAAAGGCGAAGTAATGGAAGAAACAAAGGTTTAAAAAAATTACAGAATAATGGTTTTTAAAAAATCAAAATCAGTGTCAAGGAGTTGAAACGAACTCAAGACTGAACCTCCATTGTGTTTCCAATGTAAATCCTATTTAAATCACACTGGATGAGATTGCCTTTCTGCTTCTGAGATGCTGGTGGATTTGAACCGCCAGAGAAAGACAGTCTTCTCCTAAATGTTCCATATGACTCAGCTATTCCACTGCTTGGAATATACCCTGAGAAAATGGGAAGTGAGGCACGAAAAAAGACTGTACACCAATGTTCATAGTAGCGTTATTCACCATAGTAAGAACATGGAAACAGCCCAGACCCAACTCCAATGGAAAGGATTGAGAAATTATGGTACACTCACACAATTAAATACTATGCAGCATGCAGGAGCAACGACTTTGTAAATTACTACCAACTTGGGATTGGTGGAAGATTGATCAACAATCTGCATTACGCAGATGACACAACTCTGCTTGCTGAAACTGAGGAGGACCTGAAGCACTTGCTGCAGAGGGTCAAGGACTGCAGCCTCCAATATAGATTGAAGCTCAACATCAGGAAGACAAAGATTCTTACCACTGAGCCAACTGGCAGCATCAGGATGGATGGTGAAGAGATTGAGATTATTAAGAGTTTTAGCTTGCTTGGCTCCACAGTCAACACGCTTGGTACCAGCAGCCAGGAAATTAAGAGATGAATTGCATTGGGAAAGTCAGCTGTCAGGGACCTCTCCAAAATACTGAAGAGCAACAACATCAGGCTGGAGACTAAGATGTGCCTGATCAGGCCGTCTGCACAATTGTGTGCTATGAATCAGAGAGCTGGGCAGTTACTAGTGATGACAGAAAGAGAATTGATGCCTTTGGGTTGTGGTGCTGGAGAAGAGTGTTGAATATACCCTGGACTGCTAGGAGAACAAACAGGTTTGTTCTGGAAAGGGTGAAACTGGGTTGCTCCTTGGAGGTAAGGATTCAAGGAAGAACCCATCCTAGGAAAGGGACAACATGTTTGGGGGAGTGGAGGGAAAGCGCAGGAGAGAAAGACTCTCTATGAGATGGATCGGGTCAGTGATTGGGGTAATGGGAGTGGGTGTGGCAGAGAGAGTGAGGCTAGCACAGTATAGAGCAGGGTTTAAGGCTGTTGTACATAGGGTCACTATGAGTCACAAGCGACTCAATGGCACGTAACAACAACAACCTAACCTGGGAGGGACTGGAGAGCATTATGCAAAGTGAACTAAGTCAGTTTCATAAAGACAAATGCTGTATAAGGCTATTATTGTAGAACGAGTATGAGGATCCAAGAAGGGGAAGAGGGAGCAGAAGGATAGGACTGGGGGTTGGGGGAGGCTTATTCTCAGGGTGACACAATTTGATGGGTGGAGGGAAGAGTGGATAAACAAAAACAGAATGATCCAGTGTGAAAATGATGTATACAAACTTTGTAAGTAAACCAGTACATTAAAAAAAAAATTAATTGCAGCCTAGGAGATATCATAGAAGGTTGCTCAGAGTTAGACGTGACTCATGAGCACCAGGTTTGGTTAGGGGTTTATTCATTATAAGAGCAGCTTAATGGCTAGAACAGTATATAGATAGGAAACTGTCAGATGTTCAAGCAGGATTTAGACGAGGCCATGACACCAGGGATATCATTGCTGATGTCAGCTAGATCTTCTGGTAAAGAATACCAGAAGAATGTATATTTGTGGTTTATTGACTATGCAAAGGCATTTGATTATGTGGATCATAACAAGTTGTGGCTGACATTGAGAAGAATGGGCATCCCAGAGCACTTGATTGCTCTTATGTACAACCTATACCTGGACCAGGAGGCTGTTGTACAAACAGAGCAGGGGTGCACTGTATAGTTTGGAATTGGGAAGGGAATGGGCCAGGGTTGTATTCTCTCTCTCCACCTATTCAGTCTGTACGCTAAGCAAATTTGTGAGAAGCTGGACTCTATGAGGAGGAGTGCATCAGGATTGGAGGGACACTCATCAGTAACTTGCCTTATGCAGATGTCACAACCTTGCTTGCTGAGAGTGAGGAGACTTGAAGCACTTTTTGCAGAAGATCAAAGGATGCAGCCTTTGGTATGGATTACATCTTAATGTCAAGAAAACAAAGATTCTTACCTCTGGACAGATCAGCAGCATCATGACAAATGAAGAAACTGTCAGCAGCTTCATCTTGCTTGGTTCCATAGTTAACACCCTTGGTACCAGCAGTCAGGAAATAAGCAGATGCATTGCACTGGGGAAATCTGAAGTTAAGGACCTCTCCAAATTTTTGAGGAGTAATGATGTCTATTTGAGGACTAAAGTACATCTGATTTGGGCCATGGTCTTTTGAATTACTTGCTATGCATCTGACAGCTGCCAATGAATAAGGATGACAGGAAAAGAATTGATGCCTTTGAGCTGTGGTGTTAGAGAAGAGCACTGAACATCCCATATACGGCCAAGAGAATAAACAGATAAGTCTTAGAGAGGATGCAGCCAGAATGCACTTTGGAGGCAAGAATAATAAGGCTTTGCCTCACATACTTAGGGCTTGTTGCTAGGAGATGCTATTCCTTGGAAAAAGACATAATGCTAGGAAGTTTGGAGGGCTCGACAAGAAAGAGGAAGGCCCTCAGCCAGGTGGACTGACACAATGACTGCTGCAAGGGCTCTGTGTGTCAGGAAATGAGAGGATGACACAGGATAGAACAGGGTTCAGATCTTTCATTCATAGGGTCGCTATGAGTTGTACTCGACTCAACAGCACCTAACAACAATTAACTCTAATAACTTTCCCAAGTTTACTCAGAATCTGAATCCAGCAATTCCTTCACAAACACAAACCACATTGGTACACACCAACCTCATACTCATTGCTACCAAGCCAGAACTGACACATACATAGCTCACCCTCCGGCAGGTTTTCTGAGATTGTAAACTGCATGGAAGGAGACTGCCCAGCTTTCTTCTTTAAAGCTGCTGGTGGGGTTGAACCACTAGAGAGATGCCCTGCTGGGCTGTCAGCACAATTCTTTTCAGACTATGCCACTGAATCTCATTCTCATAAAAAGGTATGTTTATTGGTTTGTAATTCAACTATGGAATGACAGTATTTTTATTAGTAACTAAGTTTTTGTTACTGAATCCATTTTAGGAGACTTGATGGTACAGTGGTTAAAGTGCTTGGGTGCTGACCAAAAGGTCAACAGTTTGAATCCACCAGCTATGCTGCAGGAAAAAGGATGTGGCAGTCTGCTTTTTTTATTATTATTAAATTTTATTAGTATTAATGAACATTTACAGGGATTTTGGGTTTTCATTC
>NW_006399751.1:48109539-48112984 GCF_000299155.1 Elephantulus edwardii | reverse complement strand
ATACACATTATTATATATAATCTATATTGACAGATATATTGATATATATACAGATATATTGACAGAGGTATACTATTAGAAATAGAAGCTGGGTTTCGAAAAGGCTCCAGCACTAGGGCCATTGTCATCAATGTCAGATGTCAGATGGATCTTGGCTGAAAGCAGAAAGTACAAGAAGAAGGTCTATCTACATTTCATTGACTATACAAAGGGATTTGACTCTGTGGATCACAATAAACTGTGGCTAACCTTGAGAAATCTCAGAATATCTGATTGTGCTCAAGTGAAACCTATACTTGGACCACGACGCAGTCATCAGAACAAAGCAAGGAAACACTGCATGGTTCAAAATTAGGAAGGGAGTGAATCAGAGATGCATCCTATTTCCATACCTTTTATATGTCGAACAGATCATTTGGGAGGCTAAATTTGAGGAGGAGGAATGTGGCATCAGAATTGGAAAAAGACTCATTAAAAACCTGTGTTATGCGGATGACACAAAACCTTGCTTGCTCAAACTGCAGAGGGCCTGAAGCATTTGCTGAAGAAAGACAAGAACAGTCTGCAATATGGATTGAAAGTCAACAACAAGAAAACAAAGATTCTTACCACTGGGCCAATTGGCAGCATCATGATAGATGGACAGGAGATTGAGGTTTTTAAAAATTTCAGCTAATTTTGTTCCAGAATCAACACTCTGAGCACCAGCAGTTAGAAAATCAAAAGATGAATTGCATTATAAAAATCTGCTGTCAAGGCACATAGACCAACGGTACAGAATAGAGAAACCAGAAACGGGCCAAACTATCTATGGTCAACTGATATTCAACAAGGAAATAAAACCTATCAAATAGGTAAATAAAAACCTCTTCAACAAATGGCTTACAAAACTGGACTTCCACCTGCAGAAAACTGAAACAGGATTCACATCTCACACCATACACAAAAATCAACTCACAGTGGTTCAAAGACCTGGGAGTAAAGCCAAAAACCATAAAGTTCATAAGAGACAAACAGGGACCTAGCTTAGAAGGCCTAGTCAACAGAATAAAAATTAGGCTGATAAATACAGACAGAAATGCACTATCTGAAGAGGATAAAATTGATGAGTGGAACTCTATAAAGATCTCTGTGCTCATCAAAAACTTTTTCCAACAAGGTGAAAAGAAAACCTACTGACTAGGAAAAAACACTTGGCAATACCAATACAATAGTCTCATAACAAAAGTTTACAGAATACTACTGGGCTGATAAAAAGACTGATAACCCAATTACAAAACGGGCAAAAAACATGGCAAGACTTTTCACAGAGGAAAACATTTTCGAATGGCCAACAGACATGTGAAGAAATGCGCAAAATCACTGGCAGAAAGAGAGATGCAAATCAAAATCACAATGAGATACCCCAGTAGCAGTGTCAAAGTTTAGCAGGGCAGCAAACAATAAGTGTTGGAGAGGATGTGAAGAGGTGGGAACACTATTGATGGGATTGTAAAATGTTACAACTCTAGAAGGCAGTTTAGCATTTCCTCAAAAAGCTGAACATAGAAACTCCATATGACCCAACTATTCCACTACCAGGAATATACCCAAAGGAAATTAGAACTGAGACACAAAAGGAGACTTGTATAACAATGTTCATAGCAGCATTATTCACCATTGCAAGAACATGGGAACAGTCCAAATGTCCAACCACAACTGAATGGATTGAGAAATTGTAGTATATTCACACAATGGAATACTATGCAGCATACAGAAGGAATGATTTTGAAAAATTCTACATAACTTGGGAGAGACATGCTAACTCAGTCTCATAAGGACAAATACTGAATAAGATCATTATTGTAAAATCAGAAGGAAAATGAGTAAAACATTTATGGAAACCCAAGCGGGTTACATGTGGAAACTTGAGGATGAGTAGGGGCAAAATCACAGGGTTTCACAGTTTGGTGGGTGGAAAGAGGGGGGAAGGACATGGGAAAGATCTGTCTGGGACCTGAAAAGCCAGGGTAATGATGGATAACATCAAATGGTGATTAATTTTATAAAACTTAATACAAGGGAATGATCGTATGGAATATAGTAAGAATGAAGAATAGTGTGAAACACACATATAAACTTTGTAAGCAAGTGAATATGTTGTAGTTGTTGTTGTTATGTACTGTTGAGTCACTTGCAACTCATAGCAACCCTATGGTACAACAGCTCTGAACTCTGTTATTTCCTGTGCCAACCTTATTATCTTTGACACACATACCCATTACCCCAGTCACTGAATCAATCAATCTCATCAGAGAACTTCCTCTCTCTTCCTTTCTTGCACTGCCCCTCCACCCTCCCAAGCATGATGTCACTCTCCAAGGACTGGTCCCTCCTTGCAATATGTCCTAACTATGTCAGATAAAGCTTCAGAATCCTTGCCTCCAAGGAGCAGCCTGGTTTCACCCTCTCTAGAACAAACTTGTTTGTTTTCCTAGTAGTCCATGGTATATTCAGTATTCTTCTCCAGCATATTTGTGATTCCTTCTTCTTCTAGAACATCTTTTAAAATGTTTCTAGAATAAGTGAGAGTTTTCTTAATCTGAATCTATTGGTAATACATTCTGTATGTTCTGTTTAACTGTTTCTTGACTTGGAATTCTATATTGACACCTACTTTTCCTTCAGCAAGCTAAAAACAGCATTTCATTGTCTTCTGGTTTTCATTGTTTCTGCTGAAATGTCACCTTTACATCAAATTGTTACTCCTTTGAAGTTAGCCTCCCTCGGGTTTTTTTTCCCTCCGTTTTTAAAGATTTTATTTCATTTTCAGGAGTTACTATGATGTGGTTCTCAGTCACGTTTTGGGTTTTTTTAATCCCTTAGTTCTTTTTCTATTGCAGGATGGAAATGATATTTACAAAAGTATTTGTAAAGATTATTTAAGCCCCAGGATAATATCTTGTTGCATAGTATTTACTGAGGACTCTAGTAAATCAGGGTCACTCTCATCTGCTTTTGGAAACATAACTACAATCTTGTTAAAATTAACCTATGTCAGATTGACCCTATCTCTAGGATATAACTGTGTGTGTGTGTGTGTGTGTGTGTGTGTGTGTGTGTGTGTGTGTGTCAGGACAAAGTGTGTATGTATTGGGGTTTAAGGAAAGAATTCAATTTTTATCCCCTTAATTTCATATTATTCAGACTCACATTTAGTGTCTCCTTAAATTGACAAATGTCTCCCAAGGAGGTGAAAAAACCCTTTCCAAATGATGAGTTCTGCTTCGAACTTCTGTCTTCTCATAGATCATGGTTAATATTTCTTTACTCTTACTGATATTATTGTTCTTGTTATTGTTATGTGCCATCGAGTTGCTTGCGACTCATAACGACCCTAGGTACAACAGTCCGAAACTCTGCTCTATCCTGTGCCAATCGCACTGTCTCTGACACACCCATCCAG
>NW_006399751.1:48093212-48101124 GCF_000299155.1 Elephantulus edwardii | reverse complement strand
ACTACCATGACAGTGTAGTAGGATTTGAAATCAGGGAGTGAGATACCTCCTACCGTTCTTCTATTCTTAAGGAGTACTTTGCTTATTCGGGGCTTTTTTCCATTCCATACGAAATTGGAGATTGCCTTTTTTAAAAGTGGCAGCCTTGAAAACCCTGTGGGCAGATCTACTCTATCCCACAGTGTTTCTCTGAGTCAGAATCAAGTCAACAGACACGTGTGTACATGTAGTTAGTGTTCATTTTATTCTGGATGATGGTTTTCACAGTTAATAAAGTGTATCTTTCTTTTTAAAGAGAACTCTGGTCATAGTCCACAGCTAGTTTCCCTGCTAACCCAAAGGCCATGCCTCTTTGGCAGTTTGAATCCACCAGCAATTCTGAGGGTATAAAGACGGGCAGTCTCCTCCCCTTAAAATGTACACACAGCCTTGGAAACCACCTGGAAGGTGTTGCTATGAATCAGAACTGACTGGAAAGCATTGCGTTTGAGTTTTGTGGATCTTTTAAAAGTTATGTAATTGAGGCCCTACATAAATTCAGACTAACTGTCCACAGAGCCATTAGGCCCAATTCTGAAACAATTAACTTTAACTGCTCTAGCACCATTATACAAAGCAATGTTAAGTGGCACAAGTGTTTCAGCCTTTCTGTCATGCACTTCTATTCATGGATAATCTGGGAAGAAAGCAAAAGAAATGCCTGCCCTTAATTGCTAACAGTGAATGTCCTTTCCTTTGGGCCTTTCTGAGTTGTTAGAAAAGAGAAGAGAGATGAAGGTAAACTTAACATGGAATAAGAGCAAGCAAGACGAAGAGGAAAGTTTGCCTACCACTTGCCAGATGGGAAAACCCTGACAGATCATGAGCATCTGAACTGCCCAAGATTTTTCACAGAGACATAGTTACACAGAGAAGACAAATTGAGTTTTCAATTCTCTAAGACTACCTAATGCTGGGGATTTTTAAATATATGAATGCATACATAGATCTCCATTTTTTGCTTTATTATTTGAACTCTAGCAAATTTACTTCAGCATTATCATCTAGGCTCTCATTATCTCCTAGTTAATTAGCTAACATTTGTAGAGTGCTTTGAAGATGAAAAGTACCATATAAAAGCAAAGAATTATTAAATAATATGAGAGGACTATCAGAAAATAGATACATTGTTAACATTAATTTGTATTTTATCTTTTCTTATTATCTGCTTTCTGGCATTTGACATTTGGGGCTGAACAGTAACTAAGGGCTGAGAAAGCTACCATGTTTATTACAGCTGTGAGCTACAGCATTGAAACCAGCTCCAAGTCTAGTTGTCATAACAAAAAAAGGTCTCAAGCAGAAGCAAAGAGCCTCCCCAGAGAAGTCCCCAGGAAGAGTGGCTAAAGAGCTAAGCAGTTAAACAATTCCTTCCCTCCAAATGTTGAGAAGAAAGGTGAACTAATTCAGAAGCAAGTAATAAGCTTTTCTGCATAGTTAAAAGAGTGCAAAATGCACTCATGTATAAGACCAGCAGAACCATTTTGGTGTGAAACATATGAATCTACTTTGTACCACTGTCTAAGGCAGATTCTGCTGGCGAATAGCGCAGGAAGGTATATTATGTAGTGTTGACTGTTCCCTACATTTTGCTGTCATCAAAGAGAGTTAAACTTTTCTGAAGCTGCAGTTCTATTGCCTGTCATCTCACCTCCTCCTTCTCCCAAGCCTAAATGGACAGGACAGACGCAAACCTGGCTGAGAAAACCTTTGGCAGCCTGCCAGACACTGACCTACAAGGGAGAGAGAGAAAAAAGACAAACCTAGAATAAAATATTATCCAACTATACTCTACCCTGAAAGCTTTCAATGAAACAAGAAATAACAGATCAAATACATTCAAAGTATTTGCAAAATGTTTAATTGGGTAAAAGCAAGTCAAACTCTTCTTATCACAGCAACATCCTTATTGTGAAGCCCACTCCAATGATGCTGAAGTTAATTTCAAGTCTTTTTACAGGAAACTCATCCTTATTAAAGTAACATTAAGTGCTCCTTTTTTATTGATCTTCCCCTTCAGCTTAATGATAGAAACTTACTGATGTTTTAATAATAACCTCACAAGCTTTATCTCTTTTTACTTTGCCTGGGTACAAAAAGATGCAGTGGAAACTAACTTAGCATAAACATTTTGCAGATGTCTTTAAAGGCCAGGCGGAGGTGAAAAAAAAGGACTCAATTGAGCTGCGTGTTAACAAAGATGGCTGAAAAACTAAAAGATAAAAGGGAGGCTCCAGTGTGAACATCAAAGAATTGTTAATGACAAGAAATACCATTAGGGTTAGCATCTCTTTTGTTTCAACCCTTTCACACCTGCAGTTTGTGGTATGCTAAAGCCTTTGTTCCAAAATCTGAATTACTTCCATTAGCATTTATGGGGGGGAGGAATGGTTGCAAAACAACAGAAACATACTTTTGGCTCTCCCCTTTTGCTTGAAAAGTCAGAAATTAGTTGGAGATCTGTGGATTTCCTTCTAGTGACTGGGTGTAACTATAGAAGTGGAAAGTAATGGATTGCAAATGAGGTTGGAAGAAATATAAGAATAGCTTTGTAACTAAAAGAGAGGGATAATATTAGCAACGTGAAGAAGCACACACATAAGAAGCTCAGACATTAGGAATAGCAAAATCAGAGCGTGAAATTCAGATTAGCCCTCCCCAGGCTGTGAGAGGAAGGGGGTATTGCAAGACTTGGCATGGCTAAAGGTGTAACCTGTTTTATTTGGCCCCTGAAAAATTTTAACAGATGGTGGGACCAGCTGTCTTTTTCAGCCATTTAATAAACTCTTCGGTGTTAACAGTTTGGAAAGTGGGGGTTTTTCATTTTAGGCCAGGGGATAAAATAAAGAAATCTGTCCCAAATTGTCTTTGCCAAGTAGTAAAGCCTGGAAACATTAGGGAAAGTTAAAGGGGAAAGATCTAATCAGTTATATTATCGTCACTGAATTTTTTAAGGGGCAGCAACAAAAACAAATTTCTCCCTGCCAAATTATGTGACGAGCTACTGGCAAAATCTATTTTGTATTGGTTCTGTTGTCAGAAATTTTAATTTGAAGCTTTCTAAAAAAATAAATATATATATACCTGGTTATGTGAATGTCTATAGGCAAATCAGCCACACTTTAGATAAAAACAACATTGTGCAAAGAAGAAGCAAACTAAGCCTTCATTAGAAGTTAGCATTCATCTAAAACAAATGTTTTGTCATAATGAATGAAAAGGTGAATTCCTTCTAACTTATGTAATTTGGCTAAAATGGCATAAAACTCTCCTCATCGTGTTATGTAAATTACAAAGCTCAGCTCCAGACTTCAGGGAATGGGGAGAAATGTCCAAGTTATTTTCAGAACATAATCTAAGAGATTTTGCTCTCTTGCCTAGAATATTTTATACAATTGGTCATCTCTCCCACACTACCGCCCCAATTAAAAGGCAGCCCTCAATTACCGTAGGCATTTCTTTACAGTATTTCTCAACTGACTGCAAACATAGCCCTGCTTTTTGCATATTTCAATGTTTGCTAGCTGAGCAACACTAATTCATTTAACAAGGCTATGTTCTGTCTGCAGACCTACTATAATCCAAGTGTTTGTCCCAAATACATTGCAACAAAAAACTAGAAACACTTTCGAGACACATCTTTTTAGATGCCTGAACATATGCTGCATTCATTTTACCTAGCTCCCAACTTGCCTCCCTTCTGCACTGATAATGACTTCTAATCGGGGGTCGGGGGGTACCTTAGAGAGTCTTACTAAATTATTAGGACTAGACTGTTTCAAGAGAAGGTAAAATAAGGAAATGAAGCCTTACTTGTTGGAAATTAAAGCAATAACACTGTATCTGAAAACTAGATTGATAGAGTGGCTGGAAGGTACATACTTTCAACTAATTCTAGACCCTATGTCCAAAATTGCAATATCTTTATTTCTGTTGGTACCACTTTCAGCTACCAAAGGCAATTTAAATGCTGGTATTAATTTCTCAAAAGGAGCTCTGGTGATGCAGTCTGCAGGGAGTTGCACTCCTAAATCAAAGGTAGCATCACTCTGTAATTCAAATCCACTGGTGGCTCTGAAGGGGAAAGTTGGGTAATCTCCCCAATGCAATTTACTGCCTTGTAAAAGAATCACCTAAGAATCAGTTAGGAGTCAGTTCTGATTTGATAGCAAAAAAAAAAAAACAATCATTTTATCCAGTTTTTGAGAATAAAGAAGTCTTTGAACGAGAGCAATGAGAAATTTGTGTAAAACTCGAGGTGCTTGAAAAATCCATCTATTTCTCTAAGAAGATTTTTGAGGGTTTGAAGGGCTAAAAAAGGACATCAAATCAACAGATAAATCGGGATTTGAGAATAACTTGTGATTTGGGACTAGTTACTCCTTTTACTGTCTTCAGGTTAACAAAATTAGGAGATCTCTGTTAATTAGCAAAGCAAGTGCCTGGAGATCCTGCCCCCATCATGGTTCCACACATACTACACCCGCCCGTAGTGACTGTGTCACCTTCACAGCCGCCAGGTGGATCTCCAGGAGTAGCCATGACAAAAGAAGGAATCATCAGAGTAGCTCATGAAAAAGGAAACAACAAAACAGTATTATTCTTAGGAGGAATCTCAGCGACAATGTTAGTTTTGGTAACAGGAAAAAACAAAGCAAAATAGTCAACTTCAAAACGTGGGTCAGAGTAGAAATGTATACAATATGTTTAGTTTAAGTTTGGTTCTTTAGAAAATAGATCACCACATCTTTTTAGAAAGTATCTGTGGGTAGCCTTGAACTATCTACCTTTTGGTTAGCAACCAAGTAGATTAACTATTTGCACTGACTAGAGATTTGGGTAACAGATTAAATCTATATGTTAATGCTGCTTCCTTAATGGCCCTTCTTCAGTAAATGTTGTGTTTAACATTTTATTTCTCTATATTTTAACAGTTTCTCCTGAGAAACTAGATTACAGCATTCTTAGAGAAGATGAAAGCTATATTTTATTATCATATAATAAGTTTTTTGATAATAAAAGGAATCATGAAATAATGAAGCCTAATAAAAGATGGTAAATAAATATGAATTTAGAAAGTTCTTTACGATGGTCAGAAAATGTTATGAATTTGTGACTTTTCCAAGTATACAGGAAACAGAAATAAGAAAAATATTATAAGAATCTTTTATGTTTAATTAGGTATTTTCTATCACACTAAATCCTTTTTTTTCAAATTATGTAATTAGTAATAGCTAAATATTTGTCACTTAAAGGACTAAGAAAATTACATCATTACCAGTTTTGTTGCTGTCATTAGCATAAATATAAACATTCAAAAGATATTGAAAATTGACAAAATAAGCTTCAATTTCATTAACGGTAGTTAGTAAATATTGATCATCAATTGTGTGCCAGATACCATAGTATAGAAAGAACATTCAATAAAATAGATATCATTCATATAGTACAAAAAGCCAAGAAAGTATAGTGAAGTGTGACAAGAAAGAAAACAAGAAGAAAAGAATATATTTACTACTAGATTATAAACACACTATAAAATTTTTAAAAACAGAAGACTTTTACTGGTACCAGGATAGACAAATAGAGAAATGGAGTAGCCAAGAAATATATGAGATAAATACAACTGTATCTAACTACATCTACGATAAAGATAAAAAGATAAAATGGAGATATGACTCAATAAGTGGTACTGAGAAAAGCAGATTCTTTTTAAAAGTAATATTCAATTCTTGTTGAGAACTGGAAGGAGCTTAAATTTTTAGCCACTTTTAAACTAAATTGATCTACCACAGTTTTATTGGTGTTGGAAGAAAACAAAAGACTCTTAAGTCAAACTTGAAACCAATTGACAGAGTTATCAGCATTTCTACAATTTTCCTTATCTCCAGTTCCCATGTTGCTGCTGTTAAGTGCGGTCCTGTCACAAGCGACTCATAGCCACCCTATGAAGGAGAGTCCTCGACGCCTGGGTGCCTTTCATCCTCTCTCCATGTTCATAGGGGTTTCGGAGGCAAGCTATTATGGAAGTGGATGCCACTCCTCCTTCCAAGCTTGTTTTAATCGGGGAGCTCCACTCCACTCTCATAGGGCAATGCAAAGGACAACAGATGATAAGTGTATTACAGAAGAGGAACTTGAAACACAGGGAACCAATTTTTTATCTTAAGTGGTAACTCAATGGAGCTATTTTAATCTGTAACACCTAAAGTCACCAATAATACTGCTTGACCTTTACCTCGCATGGAAGCTTTAGCTTTGTTACACCAGACACTATATTAACCTTTCTTCACAGCGGACATGGTCTTCATCACCATTTATATGGCTCTTTGCCATACAAATATCCTTGAAAACATCTGACAAAGGAAGTCAAGAGAATTTTAGGTAAATGAAAGAGTGAAATGAAAAAAAAACAACTTAAATATTGAGCCAAAATGACATAAATGCTTCCATACTCTTCATATGAGGAAATGTTTCTAAACATAATATCAAAAGATATTAAAAAAGAAAAAGAATAACGGATTTGACCACATGAAAATGTAAAGTCTCTGTCAGAGAATGAGCTTTGTTAGCTAGTATCATATATTGTTGTTTTGTTGTTGTTGTTATGTACAGTAGAGTAAGAACCAACCCAAAGCTGACCCTCCCATGGGTTTTCAGAGGCACTTTAATCACATGGGAGGAGATTGCCAATCCTTCTCCTGTGGAGCAGCTGCTGGATTCAAACCCATGCCTTTGAGATTACAGCACAGCTTCTTACTACTAGGCCACTAGAGCTCCCTAGTATCATTTGTAGCATAGGTAATTCTTTTAGGATGTTCTGGGAAGAAAAGAAGCAGTGAGATTTGCTTCAAAGAATTAGTTCATATAGTTGTAGGGAGTTGAGAAGTCCAATGTCCATAATTAGGTCAAGTGATAGGCTGGATGGTCCTACAGCCTTGTATACCATACTCCATAGGTCAGGAGATGGGCAGAATGAGGTTAGGTTCTGCCAAAACATCTTATAATCTTGAGGTAGAACACAACCTATGGAATATCCACTCCCCCATTCAACTGATTTGTTATTTAATGATTATATCAAATTTGTTGTTGTTAGGTGCCATCAAATCAGTTATCAATCACAATGATCCTATAAACAATAGAAACCTTGCTCTATCTTGCTCCATCCTCACAATCTCAGCCACGTTCTAATACATTGTTACAATTCATCTCTTTGAGGGTCTTCCTCTCCTTTGCTGACTCTATTCTTTCCAACATGACGCCCTTTTCCAAGAACTAGCTCCTCCTGACAACATGCCTGAAGTACATGAGATAATGTTTCACCATCCTTACTTCTAAGGAGCACCTCGTTGTACTTCCTCCAAGACAGATTTTTTTTTCTTTTGGCAGTTTGCTACTATTCAATACTCTGGCAACACCACAATCCAAAAGCATTGCTTTTTCTTCCATCTTCCTTATTCACTTTCCAACATCACATGCATTTGAAGCAACTGAAAACACCATGACTTAGGTCGAGCATGCCTTCATCTTAAGCTGACGTCCTTATTCTTTAGATTATATTGTAGAGTATCACCACATGGCATTGCAGGAGGTAATCTGCTTTGCTTAACTGAGACCAGTTGATTTAAGCACAAGTAACATAACAGCAACTTGACTAGTGTTTGTCCAAACTCTTGGGAACAATTCTCTAGCCAAGTTAACGGGGGTTTTTTTAATTACTTTAAGCATCACAATGATAAAATCTACTCTTCTTAGTATTTTTTATTCAAGAAGTCTGTATTGTCTATTATGACCTACTAAGAATATAGAGGAAATTAGAGTGTATAGTGTTGTCTTCTGAGAGAATAATGAATTTTAAATTTTAAAACATTAA
>NW_006399751.1:48090069-48092831 GCF_000299155.1 Elephantulus edwardii | reverse complement strand
TCAATCCACCTCATAGAGGGTCTTCCCCTCTTGTGCCGTCCCTCCACCCTCCCAAGCATGATGTCCCTCTCCAAGGACCTGTCCCTCCTTATAACATGTCCAAAGTATGTCAGACAAAGCCCCAGAATCCTTGCCTCCAAGGAGTAGCCTGGTTTAACCCTCTCCAAGATGACACAACAAGAAAAAGAAAAAAAATACAAACTGTCAATCTCACAAGCTGTGCTTAAGTCTCAAAGCAACACAGTTCAAAGCCACTAGCTGCTCCAAAGAAAGATGGGCAATTTCCTCCCATGAGATTTATGGTCTCTGAAAACCCACTAGAGGGTCAGCTATAAATTGGTTCTGACTCAGTGGCACACACAATCACAATAATAATAAAATTGAAATTAATAACACAAAAAGCTATGTTTTACTTTCAGAATGGAAGGTTAAATTCCCCTGCATTGATGAGGCCACCAAGAAACTACTATTCTAAAACTCTGCTAGTGGAAGTCTAAACTGGCAAGCACTTTCTAACCTACAACCCGAGTACATTTTTTAAAAGCCTTAAAACTAGGCCTTCTTGTTGCCCAGCTAGTGCCCTATAGGAATGGGTTCTAAGAGAGAAGTCTGAGACATGTGTAAATTATGTTCTTTGTAGCACTGTATAACAGGGTGAAAATGTAAACAAGGCAATATAAATCATGAAATAATTATGTGTATTATATAATGGGCATACAGTGAAATAATACATTATCTCTAAAAGAGTGGAAAAAAGGTTAAAAAAAGGACAAAACAGCAAAATTATTTTCAAATTTAAAATAATTATATGTAGACATAACAATAATTGATAAAAGAAATGTGCCTACCATATACTAGACAGCACTCTGGAGAGGTCCTTGACAGTAGATCTTCCCAATACAATTCATATTTTGATTTCCTGACTGCTGGTGTTAAGAGTGTTGATTGTGGAGACCAATAAACAGTAATTGTTAACAACCTCAATCTCTTCTCCATCTAATATGGTGCTGCCAATTGGCTCAGTGGTGAGAATCTTTGTCTTCTTGATGTTGAGCTTCAAGCTAGGATTTTTAAGCGTCGTCTCACACACTTTGGGCACGTAGCCAGGAAAGACCAGTCATTGGAGAAGGCCATCATGCTTGGAAGGGTAGAGGGACAGCATAGAAGAAGAAGACTCCCTGATAAGATAAACTGATACAGTGACTGGGGCCATGGGGCTTGGTGTGTTGGAAATGGTAAGACTGGCTCAGGACATGACAGGGCACAGAGCTGCTTTACATTAGGGTCACTATGGGTAGCAGGTGACTTGGCACATAACAACAACAACAACATACTAGAAGGTTGGCAATGGCTATCTTTCTGTATCTAATGTTTAGTAGTTATCATGACAAATGTTTAGGAACCTCTGATGGCATAGTGCGTAAGGTGGTGCACTGTCAACTCAAAGTTGTAAGGTTGAAATCCATTAGCTGCTCTGCGAAACAAAGATGGAGAATCTCCTCCCATGGATCTTATAGCCTTCAAAACCTCACTGGTGGGTCACCTAGAGGTTGGTTCCGACTCAATGGCACACAACAACAGCAAAATTATAAATATTTAAGGGAAGAAATTGGCAGGTTCTTTTCATATTATTAGAAGTCTGTATTATTTATATTTGGAGTAAACTTAATTACATTTTAATTCATTCTCAAATGAAGTATGAAATACTTTCCTGGGTAATCTTTTTAACATTATCTGATCCTGTTTAAAAGCTTTCTGTTTGCTATTAAAAGGATCTAGGAATGGACTCTCCATCAGTCAACTGGGAAAAAGGCCTTACAAACTTCATTATTAACATAATAAATAAAATGTGCACATTCTAATGATGATTATGCAGCTAGCTGTTGGAAATTAAAATTATGTTAACTATGTAGACATATGGGAAAACATTTATAGTAAAATAATGAGACTGACAGAATGGAGATGATGAATATTATAGCTATAATATAATATTAGGTATGGAAGAAGGGAGAGGAGAGATATATACATGGCTAGAGCTGTGCTGAGTCTGGTTCTGCAAAGGTTAAGTGATATTTAGAATATTTAAAATCCACTTAGAATCCTGGAAGATCTTGCTACAAAGATAACAACCTAGGAAACACTTTGGGGCCATTCTATCTAGTTTCTTATATGAAGTCTCTACAAATCAGAATAGGCTTGATGGCACCCAACAAGACTCTTAACACAAGGCATGTTTGAACACTACTCACTCATTGCTGCTGAATCAGAACCCATTCATAGCTGACTTTCCATTGGGTATGTGAGGCTGCAGATCACACATAAGGATATTGCCCATCTTTCTCCCTCGAGGACACTAATAGATTCAAACTATGAAAAGAGGGTAGCCTTTGAGTGAGCAGCACAACTCCTACAAATAGACCACCAGAGAGAACAGATGATCAGATGTAAGTTGACTTTTAGGTTTGCATATTGAACTCTGAATAAAGAAGAGGAAAAGCAGCACCATGTGAGACTAGGAAGAAGATTGATACTGTGATAGTTTCTGAAAGATGCTAGATAACTGAGATAAGGCCCACCTGGGGCGTGAACTTTTGTGCCATCATTAATTATCCAGGGGACCAGCCCTCAGTTTTGCAAGCTCAAAAACTCAATTCACTCTATCAAGGGCTGTCCTGGCTCTGAAGGACTGATACATCGAACCCAATTATTTTCTGATTTTTAAAGTCAAGAATCATATAACTAAAAGAAAAAAAAAAAAAAAA
>NW_006399751.1:48077147-48086964 GCF_000299155.1 Elephantulus edwardii | reverse complement strand
ACAAACAGATTCATCCTGGAGAGGGTTAAATCAGGCTGCTCCTTGGAGGCAAGGATTCTGGGCCTTCGTCTGACATTCTTTGGACATGTTGTAAGGAGAGACCAGTCCTTGGAGAGGGACATCATGCTTGGGAGGGTGGAGGGATGATGGCGCAGGAGGGGAGATTCTCTATGAGGTGGATTGATTCAGTGACTGGGATAGTCGGGATGGGTGTGTCGGAGGCAGTGCGATTGGCACAGGATAGGGCAGGATTTAGGGCAAGCGACTCGATGGCACATAACAACAACAATATGGAAATAAGATGTTTATTTCAAGAACTCTTCCTTTGACGAAAATAAAACTTCTAAAAAGGAAAGATAGATACTGTCTCTACAATACTGCTTCTTTTTTTTCCTGATAGCAAAATTCAGAGCCTAAAACACTGCATTAATTACATTATTCTTTTGATACTAAAAGAGACACATCCAGACTCTTTGAAACAGTTGTGGCCAGATGGAAGTATGATGGGGATGTGACAGTATCTATGAAAGTTGTTGGATTGACTGCTCTGGGGACCAGAACTTGAGATTTCTCTGCAAAGCTGAGTGGAGGCAACAACAGTGAGTGTTTCTCTCTGGTTGCTCAGTCTCTGTCCCAGAGCCTCTGCTTCACCCGCTGAGGCCTCCAGCTTCAGGAGGAAGGACAATTTGGTCTCCTCTCAATTTAATCCTCTCTCGTCTGCTGAGACCTCACCAAGGGTGCCAACTGTAAGGATGGCTCCGGGTTGCAAACACCTGTCCAATAGGAACTGGACTGAGACCCCCCAACTCCTTTCACACTGGCCCCAAGATAGGTATCAGATGGTGCCGACTTCTAGTCACGCCAACAGCACCCTGCCACAGCTTCACAATTTGCCGGATATTTAGCAGAGTGTGGGATTTTAATTTTCAACTAAAATAGCAAGTAAACCTGCAGGAAGCGTTGCCAAAATCAAAACCCATGTGGCTCTGCTTTTTCCACCTGATCCTGGAACTAATCCTTTATTCTCATTGTGTTTCTCAACCTAATTAACATTCATTTGGTGCCACTGTTCTAAGCCCTTCGCATCCAGGAACTCTTTTAATCCTTTTTAACACTTGAAGACAGTTGCTCTCCCCACTTTACAGGATGTGAAAATGAGGCACAAAAAAACTTAAAGCATCCAAGGTGACAGAGTAGGAAATGGTAGAGCTGGCATGCAAACCCAAGGGCAGTATGGCTTCAGAATCTCTTAAGACCTAACACCAATTTTGTCCTCTTTGTATAGATAAATAAGACTACACACTGAGAAGTTACTCCTTTGACTCCATAAGCCATACAGCTTGATTCTGGCCTCTTTTATCTGTAAGTCCTTTTTCTTCCTGCTCATAACAGCCTTAATGAGGCATATGTTAGAAGCCCTTGGCTATGTCCTCCAGTCCATGTGTTTTAATTCCAGTATTCACTGTATATCTCTTTAGACTTGTAACTTCCTGGAGGGCGTGAAAGTGGCTCACTCTAGGTTCTGATTCTCCTTTCCAGATTTCCAGGCCTCTACAGGAATTAATGCAGATCAGATCAGCACCTCCTGATGGAACTAACCGGAGGCTAATCCTTCCTGGCTGCATATCAGACAGGACCCTTGGTTCACCAAGCTAGTTACTTGTGATACAACAGAGAGTAACATGTTTAGTTTCTGCCTCCAGGGAGACAACAGTGCACATATATGAGTAAACTAAAGTCCTTGTGAAACACAATTCAGAACCTAATTCCAGGTGGAAGGTTCTGAAGAGAAAGTGTGAGGCCTCAGCACACCTCTGTCAACCACAGGTCAGTGCTATTCAAGGCTCTCACAAGGCTCCCTGCATAAGGTTTACAGAGAGGCTCTAAGATGGGGCATCATCATGACGACTGAGGAGTTTTAAGTCATAAAGTGATATGATTTATATTCGGCATCCAGCACAATGATTAACAAGTGTTAACATTTATTGAGCTAGTAGCCCTCTGTATGTAGTTTTCATTGCATCTTCACAACTATGCCATAGAATTGGTATTACTGGCTCCATTTTATAGATGAGTTACTGAGGAATGGAGTTAAATCATGAAGTGGCAGAGTCTGTATTTGAACCCAGACAATCTAATCCTAACACCCTAACACTCAAGCCTATATATATAATTTTAAGGAAAGTTTATAAAGAAATTGGATGTCTATTCATTCCTTGTTGCATATTTTTCTCCCTATTCCCCCTCCCCCCTGTTCATTTTTTTCCTTTGGAAAAAAAGTTCTTTCATTGTTATACAATCGTCCCCTCCACCCTGGACTACTCTACTATGCAACTCTTATTCTGGACTCTTGTCATGCCAATAATACCTAATCATATATTCCTTTTATACAGTTCTCTCTCTCATATGTTTCAATGCCATGTACATTATTTATCCCCTCTTTTCTTAGTTTTCTCCAACCCCCATATTAGTCCTGTTTTACAATAGTGGCATTATACAGTATTTGTCTTTTTTGTGACTAAGATATTTCACTCAGCATAATGTTTTCCATGGTCACCCATTTTGTATAATATTTCATGAGTTCTTTGTTTTTCAGTGCTGCATCATATTCTACTGTGTTACTATACCACAGCTTCTCTATCCATTCATTTGTTGATGGGCACTTGGGTTGTTTCCAACTCTGCTACTGTGAACAAAAAGCAGCAACAAACATGGGTGTGCATCCAAGCCACTATTTACTGAGAGCCCTGCCACCTTACTAACAGGACCACACTACAGGTATTTAATAAATGTAATATGTGGTAACCATGGGATCACTCACTCATTGCTTCTAAGTCAGGAATCAACTCACTGCTAACCAATCAGAGATCTGGAAGCTATAAACCAACTGGCATAGATTGTCCTTCTTTCTCCTGCAAAACTGCTAGTAGATTGCAGTCGTTAAAGAAGTATGGCCTTCAGGTTAGCAGAACAATTACCTACGGACTAGGCTCCTAGAGCTCCCTAAACACAGAATATTACCCGGCAGCAGAAATTAATGAACTACGATTCACACAGATCATTTTGGGAGGCTGGATTGAAAAAGACTCATCAATAACCTGTGATATACACATGACACAACCTTACATGCTGAAACTAAGGAGGACATGAAACATTTGTTGCAGAGGGTCAAGGACTATAGTCTACGGAATTAAGACCAACATCAAGAAGTCAAAGGTTTTCATCACTGGGCCAATTAGCAGCATCATGGTAGACAGAAAGGAGATAGAGATTGCTAACAAATTTCAGTTTGCTCAGTTCCACAATTAACATGTTTGGTACTAGCAGTCTAGAAATCAAAAGATAAATTGCACTGGGAAAATCTGCTGTCAGGAACCTTTCCAGAGTGCCAAAGAGCACCCATGCCAGTATAGAGACTAAGGTGTGCTAATCCAAGCTATGGTCTTTGCACTTGCTATACATCAAAGAGCTGGATAATAACTAAGGATGACAGAAGAAGGATCGATGTCTTTGAGTTCTGATTCTGGAGAAGAGTATTGAACATTCCATGGACTGCCAAAGAGAGCAAACAGGCTTGTCCTGGAGAGGGTAAAAGCAAGTTT
Organism: Elephantulus edwardii; assembly: GCF_000299155.1. Taxonomy (NCBI): domain Eukaryota; kingdom Metazoa; phylum Chordata; class Mammalia; order Macroscelidea; family Macroscelididae; genus Elephantulus; species Elephantulus edwardii. Next base: position 48,083,362 of record NW_006399751.1, on the reverse strand, counting down.
CTCCTTTGAGGCAAGGATTTTTAAGTTCTTTCTCACATATTTTGGGCATGTTGCCAAGAGAAACCAGTTCTTGGAAAAGGATATCCTGTTTAGAAAGGTAGAGAGTCACAGCACAAGAGAGGAAGACCCCAGAGGAGATGAATTGACACAGTAACTGGGATAATGGGAGTAGGTGTGTCAGAGACAGTGAGATTGACTCAGGATAGGGCAAGGTTCAGAGCTATTGTACATCAGGTTGCTATGAGCCACAGGCAACCTGATGGCACATAACAACAACAGTGTACACACAGCTAGATAATGTTCTCAAGGGCATTAAGGCCAGATTCCCCCTCCCAAGGGAAAAAAAATAAGCAATCTTAAAAAGTCATAGACTTATGGTTCCATTTACATGATGCTTTCAAAATTATTGCTGTTGTTGTGTGCCATCAAATCAGAACCAACAAATAATTGACTCTCCAATAAGTTTTCCGAGGCAGTTAGTTAATTGCATGGGAGGAGATTGCTCATTCTTCTCCTTCAGAGCAGCAGGTGAACTTAAACTCTGTGACTTTGAAATTGCAGTGCAGCTTCTTAGCTAGACCACCAGAGCTCAAAATTATAGAAATAAAGAACAGATGTGTAGTTGCCAGGGGTCAGGAGTGTTAAGGATGAAAGGTGAAAGTAACTGTAAGGGGTGGTACAAAGGAGTTGTGTGATTAACAATTCTGTATCTTGCTTGATGTGGTGGCTATACAAATCAGCACAGGAGATAAATCACCCAGAACTATATACACACATTGTACCTATCCCAGTCTCCTTGATTTAACATTACATTCACAAAAAACCCAAAACTAAATGAAAAACTAACAACCCACTTCTGCAAATTCTGACTCATGGTTGAGTTCCAATGAGAAGACAAGGCCCATCTCTCTCCCTTAGAATGACTGCTAAATTCAAACCATCAGCCTTTCCGTAAGGAATTCAAAACATAGTGGTGCAAAATGCCACTAGGCTCTCATGCACCTTGCATGATAGTTACGTAAAAAGGCTTTGGTGGTGTAATGGTTACACTTTGGCCTAAAAACCTAGAAGTTTGAACCCACCCAGTCCTCTATGAGAGAAAACACTGGAAATCGTCTTCCACAAAATCTTCGGCCAAGAAAACATTATAGAGCAGTTCTGCTCTGTTATGTGATGTCGTTATGAGTGGAAATTGACCTGATGGCACACTACAAAAAGGCTAAGTAAGTAAGTAAGATGTGGTTAATCACTAGGAAACTGGAGGAAGGATACTAAGGACACCTCTATATTTTTGCAACTTCTGTGAACCTAGAATTATTTCAAAATAAAAAGCAAAGTTTTTTAAACCCCATAGATTCTGCTTTCATCATTCTGAGTGGGGCCTGCATTCCAGAATGTTTGAAAAGCTCCTCAGATGATTTTTCACTGTAGCTAAGAATTAAGAAACCTGGAGCAAGTATCTCCATGAAAGCCCCTCTGCCCACTGACCTTCTCAAGAGCCTGGAGTCCCTGGGTTTGCAGGCAGCCATGTGAGTTAGGGAACTGTCATCAAGAATCACTGCCATGATGCCAGGGGAAGCACGTGCATGTGGAAAGCTTCTGGTAGAGACCAGAACAGTGATGGGGCCAGATCACTACAAGGCTTCTCATTAAAGGAGGGAGGGCGGCAAGCAGGGTGTCCCAAAGCAGAAGGGGAGGGATCAGCAAGCAGTCCCATTAAATTTCCGTTTTGGTCATTTGTTATGCTGCTTTGCTCATTTTCAGTATTTCTGCTAGTCTGAGCCCAGATGCCCATGAATGACCCACATTAAGATTTTCTTCCTCCTGGCAAAGGTCCTGTTACGAGGTCTGGTATTGAGACCTTGTTGATTAAATCTTTTACCCTGTCCTGGGAGAAAGATTGGGTGAATCCCAGATGGCCAGCACTGACTTTTCATGTTATAAACTGTCTCCTGGACAGACTGCATTAGAAAAGGTGCCAAGCGTCTTTTTATCACCTTGCAATCCCAGTGTAGGTTAACATTTTTCAAAGGGGTTATTAAATTGGTATTGATTAAGAGCAGGTCAAAAAACCAACTGCTTACATTTGACAGCTGGCCGCTCAGGTTTCTGCTACAAGGCTCCAAAACTCCAAGAGGGTTTCAAATCAAGGAAGGAAATAGATATTGGGCATTTGAAGCACCCCAGTTTCCCTGGGACCACTAGCAAGATGGGAGCCACGTGTGCCTCCACATTAACACGGTGGCCACCCACAGAGTCTTCTGGGCAGCTGCAGAAGTGAGCCCTGGAATGCATTTTCTGGTAGCAGCATCTGGGTAAGTGGCAGACTTCCTGGCTGCCTCTTTTTCTTTTTTACAGCCTCTTGGCTGTCTGTACACAGAGATGTTCTGGCAGCTGGGGACCTGCCTTAGGGCGGATTTGGGGTCGGGAGTCCTGATGAGCAGCTTTGTTCTCTTAAACACTATTGTCATCTGACTCACCTATTACAGTGAATAATTTGCTAATTTTGGCCATAAAAAACAGTTCTTAGACAATATCCAGTAATGTGTCTTTTTATGTCGATCAGGGAAGTATTTTCCTGCCTCCTCTTTGTTTGATATGGAAATGAGGCAGATAGCTTTACAGCCAGCCTGGAGTTGAAGCACTGGAGAGAAATAAAATTGTGTCCACCACAAAGGTGGCAGGGCTGTCTTCTATGAGTTGGTGACAAATTAATTCTTGAAAAACAAAACCTCTCAAAATAAATGAACATCAAATTAGAGTTCCCATAGGTGTGCAGGAATGCGTATTTAGCGTCTATAAAACCTATATATTAGGCAACATAGAGTAAGTGATACCACTATTTATAAAGCTCACTTGGTAGAGAAATTAATTTGGCTGGAAAAGTACAGTATTTCTAAATCATATGAACCAATGAGTCTACAGTCATAGTGCAGGTTGGGGCAGATCCACCTCCAAGTACCCACGCACAGCACTACTGCACAAAAACAAGACACAAGCGAGCAAAGCGTGCAGGTATAATGAATCTCTTCTTCCTCTTTCTGTTCTTTCCGGCTAAAATAAGCCCACAACCTACCTGCTTTGCTCTTTTCCAGCCCATAAAAGAAAGTTTCTGATAAAATCACTTACACTTGTTGAAGATCTAACTTCACATTAATGGAAGGGTATCAGCCAAAGTGTTACTTTAACTAGTTGTTTGCAATTTAAGACTTATCTCTCCTGGCTGAAAACCTTTGTCCTTTTGCAGAAATCTAAAGTATCAATGGACAGGTAGGGATAGGAGACCAAAGAAAGGACTCCATGATTTTCCCCCTAACCTTAGTTTAGGGGAGAATCTGGTCCTGCAGGGAACTGGATTTAGCTAATACACTAACACTTTTTTGTGACTCGGCTTTATGTCTCCAGGTTGTTGTTGCTGTTGTTACTTGCTATTGAGTCATTTGCGACTCTCTATGTACAAGAGCCCTAAACCCTGCTCTGTCCTGTGCCAACCTCATTGTCTCTGACACACCTACCCTCATCACCCCACTCACTGAATCGATTCCTCTCATCAAGGGTCTTCTTCTCCTGCACTGTCCCTCCACCCTCCCAAACAAGCCCTCCAAGGACTGGTCCCTCCTTGCAACATGACCAAAGTATGTCAGATGAAGTTTCATAATCCTTGCCTCCAAGGAGCAGCCCAGTTACACCCTCTCCAGGTTGAACCTGTTTGTTCTCCCAACAGTCCATGGAATATTCAACACTCTTTTCTAGCACCACAGCTCAAAGGCATCAATTCTCTTCCTATCATCCCTAGTCATTGCCCAGCTCTCTGACGCATAGCACACAATTGCCAAGACTATAACCTTGATCAGACACACCTTAGTCTCCAGCCTGACATTACTGCTCTTCAGTATTATGGAAAGGTTCCTGACATCTGACTTTCCCAGTGCAATTCATCTCTTGATTTCCTGGCTGCTGGTACCAAGAGTATTGATTGGGAAGCCAAGCAAACTAAGAATGTTAACAATCTTGATCTCTTCACCATGCATAATGATGCTGCCAATCAGCCCAGCAGTGAGAATCTTTGTTTTCTTGATGATGAGCTTCCATCCATATTGAAGGCTGCAGTCCTTGGTCTTCTGAAGCAAGCACTTTAGGACCTCCTCACTTTCAGCAAGCAGGGTTGTGTCATCTGCATAATGCAAGTTGTTGATTAATCTTCCCCCAGTCCTAATGCCACATTCCTAATCCTACAGCCCAGCATCCCGGATGATCTGTTCTGCATATAGATTGAAAAGGTATGGAGACAGAATACATGCCTAGTGGACAACCTTCCCGATTTTGAACCATGCAGTGTCTCCTTTCTCTGTTCTGACAACTGTCTCTTGGTTCAAATATAGATTTCTCATAAACACAATCAAATGTTCTGAGATTGCCATTCTTCTCAGATCAGCCATAAACCACAGATATAGACATTCCTCTGCTACTCTCTGCTTTCAGCCAAGATGCATCTAACATTAGCTAAAATATCCCTTATACTATGGCCTCTTCTAAAACCAGCCTGCAAAAACGGCAGTTCTGTACTGACGTGTAGATCCCATGGTTTTTGGATTATTTTCAGCAGAATCTTGCTTGCAAGATTAATATTGTTCAAAATTTTGAATATTGTTCAAAAATTAATCAAGAATATTGTTCAAAAATTTCCACATTCTGCTGGGTCACCTTTCTTCGGAATAGGAACAAATATCCATCTCTTCCAGTCAGTTGGCCAGCTGGCTGTCCTCCAGATTTCTTGGTACAACTTAGTGAGCACATCCAAGGCAGCATCTGTTTGTAGAAATATGTCAAGAGGTATGTCGTCAATTCCTAGAGCCTTGTTTTTTGCCAATTCTTTCAGAGCAACTTGAACTTCTTCCTTCATCACCACAGGCCACATACATTGTTTCATGAAATTCTTCCGTGTCTTCCAATTCCTTTTGGTATAGGGACTCTATATACACCTTCCGTCTTCTTTTTAATGCTTCTTGGATCATTTAACATTCTGTCCAAAGCATCCTTAAGTATTGCCACTCATGGTTTGAACTTGTTTTTCAATTCCTTCCACTTAAGAAATGCTGAGCAAGTTCTGCCCCTTTGATTTTCTGACTCCAGCTCTTTGCATATTTCATTATCTTGCTTTGTCTTCCCAAATTTCAAAATCTTGACATTTTCTGTTCAGCTGTTTAATTTCTTAATTTCTTCCGTTAGGTTTTGCTTCTTGGTGCTCTAATTCAATATTCAAAGACTCATCTGACATCCATCTTGGTCTTTTCTTCCTCTTCTGCCTTTGTAATAACCTTTTGTATTCTTCATGGACGATATTCTTGATATCTTCCCATAGCTCATTTGGTCTTCACTCATTGGTGTTCAAGACTTTCAAGATCTTACTTTATTTCCAGTACCAATGTTACTCTTTCTTCTTCTGTTGTCCTGTACCACTGAGTCAGAACAGACCCACTGCTGATCCTCCAGAGGGTTTTCAGTTTTAAATCACATGTAAGGAGAGTGACCATCCTTCTCCCATGAAGCAGCTGGTGGATTTGAACCATATGCCTTTGGGATGGCAGCACAGATTCTTACCACGATGCTACCAGAGCTCCCTACGTATTTCTTCTTCTATGTATTGTTATTTTAAACCCATTGTAAGCATTCAAACGGACCAAGGGAACACACTGCATGGTTTAAATCAGGAAAGATGCACATCAGTACAGTATCCTTTTTCTATACATATTCAATCTGTATGGCGAGTAAGTTTCTTGAGCAGCTGAACCAAATAAAGAAGAATGTGATATCAGGATCAGAAGACGACTCATCAACAACTTGCATTATGCAGATGATACAACTGTGCTTGCAGAAAGTGAAGACTTGAAGCACTTACTTAAGAAGATCAAAGACTAGATAGAGCCTTCAATATGGATCACATCTCAACTTCAGGGGAAAAAAATCCCCATCACTGGATAAATAAGCAATACAATGACAATTTCATTTTATTTGGATCTACACTCAACAGCCATCAAAGCAACAGTCAAGAAATCAACAGATATGGAGCACTGGGGAAACCTGCTCTCAGGGCTCTCTAAAGTGTTAAAGAGCAAGGATGGAAGTTTAAAAAGTACAGAATGCCTGACCAAAGCCATGGCTTTTCAACTGCTTCCCAAACAAGTAAAAGCTGGCCAATGAAGAATTGATGTCTT
>NW_006399751.1:48069183-48073701 GCF_000299155.1 Elephantulus edwardii | reverse complement strand
TTTGGACATGTTGCAAGGAGAGATCAGTCCTTGAAGAAGGACATCATGCTTGGTAGGGTGGAGGGACAGCGCAGGAGGGGAAGGCCCTCTTTAAGGTGGATTGATTCAGTGACTGGAGTAATCGGAATGGGAATGTTGGAGACAGTGCAATTGACATAGGACAGAGCAGTGTTTAGGGCTGTTGTACATAGGGTTGCTATGAATCGCAAGCAACTCGACGGCACATAACAACAACAACACGCAAGGATGGTTCAATATAAGAATTGTGTTATTCTTCTTGTTTGCCTTCAAGTTGAGTACGACTCATAGTGATTCCATGAACAAAAGGCCTGAAGCCCCTCTACAACCATCGACATTTACCAAAGTTCATAGAGTTTCCCGAGAAATGTTATTTAGGAAGTGGATACCATGCCTGCTTCCAAACTTGTCACAGTATGTTACTGGTGTTATGTGCCTTTGAGTTGCCTGTGATTGCATATACATGGATTGCCTTTAAAGAACAAACAGATCTGTCTTGGAGGACGTGAAAGTGTGCTCATTAAAAGCAAGAATGGTGAAATTTCAGCTCACATACTTTAGCCATATTGTCAGGAGAAAAAATGTATTACATTGGGAAAAGGAGAGCATCAGTGAAAGAGAAGAAGATCCTCAATTGAGGTGGATTAACACAGTTACTGGAACAGTGGGCTTGGTGGAAAACATGAAGATACAGCAGGATAGGGTAAGGCTCTTTCATTTGTTGTTCACAGGGTTACTAAGCATCATAATTGACTTGATGGCACTTAACAATAATCCTTCTTTTAGGGAACTGTGTTGGTCTAGTCCATGGTAAGTTTATCTGCCATTCCAAATGATGTATATCTCCTATGTTTCCAACCCACCAAATGCTCTGTGGAAGAAAGATGGAATAGTCTCCTCTAGTCTTGTTATGAGTCCCAGCCTCTGAAATCCAATGGAGTGTAGCTACAATTTGGAACTATCTCAATAGCAGTGAGTATAAGTTTTAAATTTTGATCCTTGTTTTAGGATGTCCTATAATGCATGCCTTCATCTACTGGTGTAGTTGAAAAAATGCATTTACTGAAAGTCCTAAGAACCTGGGTTCTGGTCTAGATTCCTACTAACTAGCTATTTGAACTTGATCGTACCACTTTATTTCTTGAAGCCAATATCAAAAGAATGTCTATTTGTGCTTTATTGATTTTGCAAAGATATTTGATTCTGTGGATCATAACAAATTATGCTTAACAATGAAATGAATGAGAATCAGAGAAATCCTAATTATACTCACACAAAACCTATACCTTGACCAAGAAACTGTCATCCAAACAGTAAAGAAACAATGCATGGTTTAAAATCAAGAAAGGTAAGTGTCAGGGATTTATCCTTTCACAATACCTAGTCAATCTGTGTGATGAACAAATTATTCAAGAAGCTGGTCTCTATGAAGAAAATGTGACAACAGGAGCAGAGGAAGACTCATCAACAACCTTAGTTATGTACATGACACAACTTTGCTTGCTGGGAATGAGGAGGACTTAAAGCCCTTGCCTCAGAAGATCAAAGACTACAACCTTCAATATGGATTGCATTTCAACACCAAGAAGATAAAAATCCTCACAATTAGGCCAATAGGCAACATCATTATAGATGGACAGAAGAGTGAAATTGTCAACCATTTCATCATACTTGGATACACATTCAACACCATTGGCACCAGTAGTCAGAAAATCAAAAGAAGTATTGCAAAAGAAAGTCAACTGATGATGTCAGTTTAAAGACTAAGGTGTACCTGATTCAAGCAATGATCTTTCAGTCACTTGTTATGCATCTGTGAGCTAAACAATGAGTACAGATGACAGAAAAAGAACTTATGCCTATGAGCTGTGAAGAGTACTAACTATCCCACGGATTATAAAAAAAAAAAAACCCAAACAGATAGGTCTTGAAGAAAATTCAGCCAGACTACTACTTAGAGGCAGGGATGGCAAAGTATTGTCTCACATACTCTAGATATGTTGTTAAGACAGACTGTTTTCTTGGGAAGAGACGTCATGCTTGGAAAATGGAGGGTCAGCAAAAGGGAAGACTCCCAATAAGATGCACTGACACAGCGGCTGCAGCAATGGCCTCAAGTGTGTCAGAGATGATAAGGAAGATACAGGATAGGACAGGGTTCAGATATGTTGCTCATGGGGCTGCTACAAGTCATATTCAACTCAAGGGCATCCAACAATAAGTGCCAAAAGCTGTTATTTCCCTAAAAACTTTTCACGTTGTGCTACTGTAAAAAGACCAAGGGCCACATGAGGAGGACCATCTCGGACCTTTATCAACTTCACAGAGGGAAACTATTCCCATCCACAGCATCAATAACACAAAACCAATTCCCGTAAGGTCAGATATGTCCCCTTGCTCCCGTGCCTCTTTCTACACATCTCAACACCAATCTTACTCCTTTGCTGGGTCCAAAATCTGATGCGATAACTCACATATGATAATTCACAGAACCATACTGGGGAAGTAAAAAATTTATAATCCAGATTAAAAACAGAATACAGACTCAGCCTTGAGGCTTGCATCTCTAAGTGTTCCCAACTTCTTAGTCCTACCAATATTGGCTTCCTCTCTAATTGTTGAACAAAATTTTCAGCCCTATCATTTGTTAACCAAAAAAAAAAAAATTTCAGCCCTGCCAATATTGGTTCTCCATCCAATAGTCCAACAAAGTTCTCAGATCTGCCAATATTAGCTCCCCACTCTGCAAGGTCTCATCTCACGTTAATTCTCCAGTTCACCATTGCTGCTGCTGCCCTCCTGAAGTATGTTCTATATTTCACCAGGTTGAGGGAGGTCTCTCTTCTCTGGCTGGGAGAATTCCATCTCCTCTGTTGGGGGACATTTCCCCATAACTAGAGCTGTTCCATTTATTGGCAAGACTAGCCAATCTTCTTGTAGATTGTTGAGACCAGACAATCCCTTGTGGAATGGTAAATAGCCAATCTTGGTGAATAAACCAACATACTTCACTCCCATAGTCTCACTCCTCCACATAGTCAGTCATCCACACTAGAAAAACCATACAAAGGGACAAACTGCAATGCTAACTGAAAGACCAGCAGTTAGAACTTACCAGTTGCTCCACAGCAGGAAGATGAGGCCGTTTCCTGCCATTAAGATTTACAATCTTGGAAATCCAATGGAGGATCACCAGGAGTTTGGATCGAAACAATGGCAGTGGGTTTTTCAGGGAATAAGTTTATATGCAGAAAGAATCTTTAAAACAAGTATGTTTCATTTTTTTTAAAAAGGGGGGGAGGCATTAGTGTGTGTTGAAATACAGAAAGCAAGGAAAGGAAAAGGGAAAAGGGCGTGTGAGGAAGAAGAAGCCCAGAGCACAGAAGAGTATTCAGGTTGTGTGCCTGCATGCATGCACAGGTAGATTTCACACCACTATTTTGCATTCTATAAAGGAAAAAGAACTCCATGTTTTACTGGACTGTTTTTAGAAGAAAAGTATTAACTCTTTGTGTAATGCCAAGAGGGCAAAGCAATACATTTTTGCCAATTATTAAGAAGGTTAGTGGAGAACAAGTTGCACAGACATTTTACATAGTACTTCCTTTAAGATTTAAAGGTCAGTCTTCATATTCTTTGATTGTTGAGGTCTGAAGAGTCAGGCCATTCCTCAATGATGTGTTATTGTTAGATACTGTGGCTTCAGAACCAACTTGTAGCTGACACTCCAGCAGATTTTCTAAGGCAATAAACTGCATGGGAAGTGATTGCCTATACTTTTGCAGAACAACAGATGGATTTGAACTGCTTATCTAGGGTTAGCAGTGCAACTCGTTAACTCTAAGGCACCAGAGCTCCCTGACAAATGATATATAAATGTGAAACCCTTCTATGGTGCTGTAATGTGCTGCTGGAGTCAGGGAACTTCCCACTTGACAGAGGTTTCCAAGAAAGAATTTGCACTCACTCCTCTCCTTTCAAAGCACATGGAAAGGGAGGGGAATTTGCTGTTTTGAGGTTTTTCCCTCTGCCCCAAAGGCATTTACCTAATGTGCTTCATAATACTACTGACACTTGAGGGCACCTTTCTAAAATATCAAGAGAGAAAATGCTTTCTGCATCTTAAAAACTCAAGCACAAGATGCTTCATTATAATTGGAATAATAATTATTCTAGAGGGACAGCTAAGTTAGGAGGGTGGCCCAAAGGCCCCAAACCAAGCAGCAATGCCCTAATTTTCAGCAGCAATTCCAGAAGCTGGTAAATAAATTCCCATGTATTACTGTCAGATGAAAGTCAAGTTATGGAGCAACTGAAAAATGAAAGAGTCCAGGTTTTTCATTTAAAATAGAATATTTACATTGTTTGTTGTTGTTATGTGCCATCGAGTCATTTGCGACTCATAGCGACCCTATGCACAACAGCCCTAAACCCTGCTCTATCCTGCACCAACCACACTGCCTCTGACACACCCATCCCGATTACCCCAGTCACCAAATC
>NW_006399751.1:48035965-48067418 GCF_000299155.1 Elephantulus edwardii | reverse complement strand
CCTCTTCTGTCTTTGTAATGACCGTTTGCACTCTTCCTGGATAATACCTTTGACATCCTCCCACAACTCATCTGGTCTTCGCTCATTAGTGTTCAAACCTTTTCTAAAAAAGAGGGTCACGTTTGGTGAAGTATGAACTGATGCCGTAGCTGCAACGAAGAATGAAAACCTCCTGGTAGTCACTAGGTGGCACAGGCCGGAGCGGTGTCCACTGTGTCCCAGACGAGGGGGCCGATGTGAGGGGATGGTGCCAGCAAAGCCATCAATTGCAGCGTGTAACTCTTGTGCTGACTTTCAATATTTACATTAAGTAAATATTAATCTAAAAAAACTTTTCTTTTAATAGACATTTCAGTAAAATTTCAAATAACAGTAAATTAGAACAATAAAACAATGTCATCCCCTATCTTATATAAAGTTATTTCCATGAACCCAGTGTATCTTCCTATCATGTGCCTAGTCAATTTTCTGGCCTAAATAAAAGTGTAGATGGTTAACTTTAAAGCTGTTCTTAATGCACTATCTACCTACCCATCTAGGGAGCTCTGGTGGCCTAGTGGCAAAAAGGCTACACTGCAATCCCAAAGGCCCAGCGCAGTTAGAAGCCATCAGCTGCTCCGTGATAGAAGGATGTTCAGTCTCCTCCTATGTGATTAAATGATTCCTGATTAATGTGATTAACTAACTGAAAATCTGCTGGAGGGTCAGCTATGGGTCGGGTCTGACTCTACGGTACCACAACAACCACTTACCTATCTAGGGAGTTCTGGTGGCCTAGAGGATAGGGTTGTGCTGTCAATTCAGAGTTGGAAGTCTGAGTCCATCAGCTAGAGGCTGTGCAGGAGCATCAGGTGGGCAATCTCCTCCCGTTCACTTACACCCTCTAAAGACCTGTGGGGGCAGAGATGGTCAGCCTTGAGTCTGTTTTGATTCCACAGCAAAAAATGAATGTTATCTATCTTCACATATAGACATGATGAAGTAGTTTTATTACATCGTAAATTATTTTACATGTTGTTTATTTGTATAAACAATTTAGGTACTGATTATAACTTGTTCTTAAACTGAATAGAATTTCATTATCTGGTAATTGATTATATCCCATCTTCTCCTTGGTCAGAGGATGGTATGTTGAGTTGGCAGGCAGACAGTGACTTTATGAAGAAAGGACAAGGCAAAAATGAATATACATTGAGATAACACACAAACATAACACTTCAAATAATAACATGCTCACAGTCATTAACTGATGAAACAAAACAGAAAAGGCTACCCTGGAAAGTCCTTCCCAATAGGATTTTCAACTTTGCCCTATAATGTAACTAGGAGTCAACTCTAAAGAAATGGGTTTGTGAAGGAAGGAAAGAAATTAAGTATTCAAAAACCTCAAAATTACTGTCATTAAGTGGATTCCAACTTATAGCAATTCTGTCAGGTTTCACAATGGGAGGAGACTGCCCGTCTCTCCCCTCCCCAGGATTGCTGACTCACTCAAATGGCCAAAGCAACATGACCTTGGGCACAACTTGCTACAGGTTATGCCATAAAGAGCTCTGCAGGAATCCAATAGGTATAAAAAATGCATACTCCACGCAAAAGGCTGGCACGTACGCACATCCATGGAGGGGAAATGGCCAAAGACCTAATAAGACTATTGTCATGTGCCATCAAGTGAACTGAAACTCGTAATGACCCTATAAACAGCAGATATGAATCTTACCCTGCCCTGTGCCATCCTCACCATCTCCAATATATTTGAGCCCATTGTTATGGTCACTGTGTCAATCCAATTTGTCGAGTCCTTACCAGCACTTTTTCAGCTAAAGTTAGCCAACCTCATCCCTAAATCCATTCAAGGATGTTTGATATAGAAGGTTGGAAAAGGGAAGTCCAGACATTACATTTTTATAAGACATACTGTTTTTTATTAACTTTTTATAAGGCTTATAGGCAAAGTTGTTGTTGCTATGTTAGAACCTGCTCATAGCGGAGCCTCCAGTAGGTTTTTAGAAGCAGTGAATTGCATGGAAATTGACTTCCATCTTTCTCCAGGGGAACAGCTTGTGGATTTGAACTATGTACCTTTGTGTTAGCAATGAAGCTTCTTACCACTAGGCCACTAAATCTCCCTTATAGGTAAAGTAATTCTGTCTATTAATGCACACTTTTATTGATATAAGCCAATTGTATGAAATTGTTCTGATATATGGTGTCCTAACGTGTGTGAGAGAAGAACTATGATCTATAGGGTTTTCAGTGGCTGATTTTTTGCAAGTAGATCACCATGCCTTTCTTCTGAGGCACCTCAGGATGGATGGGCACAACCCGTTAGCCTTACATTAGCAGCTGAAGCATATCAGCCATTTGTACTCTCCAGGAACCTCTTGGCTGCTACAAAGCTAAAAAAATTGCAACAATGTCAGTATAAAGACTAAGGTGCACCTGATCAAAGCCATAGTGTTTTCAATTGCTTCCTGTGCAGCTCAGAGTTGGATGATGAATAAGGATGACCTGTGAAGAACTCATACTTTTGAACTGTGATGTTGGAGAAAAGTACTGAATATTTCCTAGACTACCAAAAGAACATCCCATTCTTCTCAGAGTCAACCATAGCTTGTTGTGATCCACACAGTCAAAAGCCTTTATATAGTCAATGAAGCACAGATAAGACATTCCTCTGTTACTCCCTACTTTCTGCCAAGATCCATCTAACATTAGCTATAATATTGCTAGTACCATGACCTCATATAAATCCAAGCCTGCAATTTTGGCAGTTCTCTATTGATATGTTGCCCCAGTCGCTTTTGGTTAAGTTTCAGCAGAATCTTGTTTGCATGTGGTATTAATGATATTGTTCAATAATTTCCACACTCTGTCGGGTCACCTTTCTTTGGAATGGGAACAAATGCCGATCTCTTCCAGTCAGCATGCTGGCTTTCCTCCAGATTTCTTGTCACAATTTAGTGAGCATATCCAGGGCAACATTTGTTTGTTGAAATATGCCAATTGGTATGCCATCAACTCCTGGAGCCTTGGTCTTTGCTCATACATTATTTCATGAAATTCTTCTGTGTCAGCCAATTCCTTCTGGTACAGTGATTCGACGTGTACTCCTTCCATCTTCTTTAAACACTTCTTGGATCATTTAAACAACTCTACCCAAAGCATCCTTAAGTAATGCCACTCAAGACTTGAATTTGTTTTTCCAACTCCTTCAGCTTAAGAAATGCTGAAAGAGTTTGGCCCTTCTGATTTTCTGACTCCAGCTCTTTGCACATTTCATTATAGTATTTCGCTTTCATTTCATTATAGTATTTTGCTTTGTCGTCCCTAGCTGCCCTTTGACATTTTCTGTTCAGCTCTTTAATTTCTTAATTTTTTTTCCTTTAGCTTTGGATTCTTGGTGCTCTAATGCAATATTCAGAGTCTCATCTGATATCCATCTTGGTCTTCGTCTTCAGCCTTTGTAATGATCTTTTGCATTCTTCATGGACAATATTTTTTATATCCTCTCAAAGCTCATTTGGTCTACAATCATTGGTGCTCAAGACCTCAAACCTGTTCCTGAGATGGTTTAGAAATTCGAGTGGGATAGACTTAAGGTCAATTTTTGGTTCCCATGGATTTAATTTTCTTCAACGTCAGCTTGAACTTGCATAAGAGCAGTCAGTGGTCTGTACCATAATCAGCACGTGGCCTGGTTTTCACAGCTGATATTGAGCTTCTCCAGAAATTCTTTCCACAAATGTAATTGACTTGATGCCTATGCATACCATCAAGTGGAATCCATGTGTGTTGCCTGCATTTATGTTTCTTATAAAAGGTATTTTCAATTAATAAATCATTGAATGTGCAGAATTCTATCATTCTATCTCCAGCCTCATTTCTGTCACTGAGTCCATTTTGTCCAGCTACTGATCCTTCCCTGTTCCCAGTTTTTGCTTTCCAGTCACCCATTATTTTCAATGCATCTTGATTGCATGTTTGATCAATTTCTGACTGCAAAAGCTGGTAGAATTCTTCCATTTCCTCCTTTTTGGCTCCAGTTGCTGGTGCATATATTTGAATGATAGTGGTATTGACTGGACTTCCTTGTATGCATATGGATATTATCCTGTCACTCACCACATTATATTTCATGATGTATTCTGTCTCCTTACCGTTTCAACCTATATGCAGAACAGATCATCTGGCACACTGGACTGTATGAGGAGGAATGTGGCATCAGGATTGGAGGCAGACACATCAACAACCTGCGTTATGCAGATGACACAACCCTGCTTGCTGAAACTGAGGAGGACCTGAAGCGCTTGCTGCAGAAGGTCAAGGACTGCAGCTTTCAATATGGATTGAAGTTCAACATCAAGAAAACAAAGATTCTCACCACTGGGCCAATTGGCAAATCATTATGGATGGTGAAGAGATTGAGATAGTTCTTGGCTCCACAGTCAACACTCTTGGTAACAGCAGCCAGGAAATCAAGAGATGAATTGCATTGGAAAGTCAACTGTCAGGGACCTCTACAAAGTACTGAAGAGCAAAATCAGACTAGAGACTAAGGTATGCCTGAGCCAGACTACAGTCTTCGCAATTGTGTGTTATACATTGGAGATCTGGACAGTGACTAGGGATGATAGAAAGATAACTGATGCTTTTGAGCTGTGGTGCTGGAGAAGAGTGTTGAATATACCGTCAATTGCTAGAAGAACAAACAGGTTTGTCCTGGAGAGGGGGAAGCTGGGTTGCTCCTTGGAGGCAAAGATTCTGAAGCTTTGTCTGACATACTTTGGGCATGTTGCAAGGAGGGACCAGTCCTTGGAGAGGGACATCATGTTTGGGGGAGTGGAGGGACAGCGCAGGAGAGGAAGACTCTCGATGAGATGGATTGATTCAGTGACTGGGGTGGTGGGAGTAAGTGTGTCAGAGATAGTGAGGCTGGCACAGGTTAGAGAAGGATTTAGGACTCTTGTACATAGGGTCGCTATGAGTGACAATCTACTCAATGGCACATAACAACAGCAACAAAAAGAATACACCTATCTTGGAGGAAGTGCAACCAGGGTGCTCCTTAGAGGCGAGGGTGGTGGAACTTTGTCTCACATATATTGAACATGTTGTCAGGAAGGGTCACCTTGGGGAAAGAACATCATTCTGGAAAACATGCAAGGTTAGAGAAAGAAAAGATCTTCAATGAGCTGGACTAATACAGTGACTGCAAAAATGGGCTCAAGCAGGTGGGAGATTGTGAGAATGGTGCAAAATAGGGCAAAGTCCATATCTGCTGTTCACAGGGTCATTATGAATCATAGTTGTCTGGACAGTAAATAATAACACCACAACTAATTATTGTGATTAATTACAATGTCTAATCAAACCCTTATTGTGTATTGCCTTTCCTTTAATGCAATCAATTTTAAATTTAGCTTACTTATGATTTTACTGTTTGAAAGAGTTCTTTAAAAATTCTGGTTATTATATACTTTTTTGTTATGCATATAATTTGCAAATATGTTCTCGTACTCCATGGGTTGTCATTTCACTTTCTTGATGGAGTTCTTTGAAGTACCAAAGTTGTAATTTTGATGAAGTCCTCTGTCACTTTTGGTTTTGGTGTCAGGGTATGAGAACCACCCTTGTGCTTCCTTCTAGAGCTTTATAGTTTCTTAGATTTAGCTCTAGAATCCATTTGGAGTTAATTTGAGGGTAAGATGAAGGAAGGTGGATATTCCTTTTACATGTGGGTATTCAGTTGTTCCAGTACCATTTGTTGAAAAGAGTGGTCCTTTGATTTTTTCCCTGTTCCTTTAATCTCATCTTCTAGCCTGTCACCAAGTTGCTCATTGTCCCTGTATTCTCATCCCAGTCCCCTCCCTGTACTTTGCTGCTCGGGTCTTCACCATCTCATACCTAGTTTACTGCTTCTGCATGTATATTTCCAGATTTGCTTCAAGTGAAGCCTCTTTAAAGATTACCTCTAGAAATCCAACTGAAACTATTTACTTAGTCAGGAGCCTACACTAAATTCCTACTGTATCTAAAAGTGAGGGCACACTCCTTTCCCTGACATCTCTAATCTCACCCCATCCTGCCTACAGCGGTAAACCAAAGGCCAAAACTTTAACTTCTGTTGTTATTTAACTCTTCCTCACTTAATTGTTCTCAATTTCCCATTCTCTCACCCACCTTCCTCTGTTTTATCCACCCTATTAAAATTCTGTGGGAATTTAAAACTCAACTTCATTGCTGTCAAGTTGGAACTAACTCATAGCTGACCCTTCAGTGGGTTGGAAAGAGATTGCCCATTGGTGGATTTGAACCACCAGAGAGATGCCACCTCTGGGTCAGCAGCAAAATCCTTCCAAAATTGGTGACCAGCGATCTCTTGGGTCTTTCAAGGCTACACCAAACAGCAACCAGCTCTGGGTAAAGCCTCCCTTAACTATTCCAACCCTCACTTGTCATCTCCTCTGAGTTGTTACTGCAGTGTGTGCTCTGTAGCACCAGACAATCAAGCAGATAATGCTAGTACATAAAATTTCACTCAACCAGCAATACCTACACACATTTACTGAGCTACTAGCTTTTGATACTATTTATAGCTCTATTTGAGAGTTCTTGCAGGCTTGACACATGCCATTATGCAAATATTTCCTCTTGCAATCAGATAATGGGGTGGAGTCCTTCTAACTCTAGTAGTTTGTTTAGTCTGTAGCCAGTTGTGTTGCTAACCCAAAGACCATACATCTTCAGAGGTTCAAATCCACTTGCTGTTCAACAGAAGAAAGATTGCCAGTCTCCTCCTGTTAAAATTTACAGTCCCATACACCAATGGAAGGTCACCACAAGCAAGACCTAACTCAAGGGCAGTGCATGAGTTTGGTTCCCACCCACTCACTCAAACTCTAGAATTCTATCTCTCCACCCACTGATCCACCAACAATTTGTGTTAAACAGATGACACAAACCTGCTTGCTGGAAATGAGAAGGACCTGAAGCCCTTGCTGAAGGTCAAGGACTGCAGACTTCAGTATGGATTGCAGTTCAATATCAAGAAAACAAAGATTCTCACCACTGGGCCAACTGGCAGCATCATGATAGATGGTGAAGAAATTGAGATTGCTCACAGCTTTAGTTTGCTTGGCTCCACAATCAACACTCTTGGTAGCACCAGCAAAGAAACTGAAAAATTAATTGCATTGGCAAAGTCAGCTGTCAGAGACCTCTCCAGAGTACTAAAGAGCAATGATGTCAGTCTGGAGACTAAGGTGTACCTGATACAGCCATAGTCTTTGCAATCACTTGCTATGCACCAGAGAGCTAGACAATGACTAGGGATGACAGAAAGAGAATTGATGCCTTTGAGCTGTGGTGTTGGAGAAGGGGAATGAGGAGGACCTGAAGCACTTGCTATATATACCATGGACCCATGGACTGCTAAGAGAAAAAACAGGATTGTCCTAGAGAGGGTGAAACCAAGCTGCTCCTTGGCAGCAAGGATTCTGAGGCTTTGACTGACCTACTTTGGACATGTTGCAGGGCAGGACCAGTCCTTGGAGAGGGACATCATGCTTGGGTGGAGGGACAGCGCAGGAGACAAAGACCCTTGATGAGATGGATTGATTCAGTAACTGGGGTAATCCGGTAGGTATGTGTCGGAGACAGTGAGATTGGCACAGGATACAGCAGGGTTTAGGGGTGTTGTACATAGACTTGCTATGTGTCTCAGGCTACTTGATCAACAATCCACTGATCCAATTTTGAAATTTAACCATAAAATTACCTCAAGATTTCCAGTTGAGGAAATTTGCCTATTACATAGTGAGGGGAAACCTGATCAGCCAGCGTTTTGCAAAGGTTCCTAGCTTTTAAATGTTTGTGACTGAATGAATTGGCCACATTTATGACCAAGAGGCCCTATTTCAGACACAGGCATTAGAGCATCTGTAACCCCGTCTGTGGCTTAAACTTCCAGGCTGCTCCAAATCCTCAAAGTTAATTTATTGAGTATCAGATTACAGACCCTTCCCCCCACTGCCATTTAAAAAAAAATCTTTCAAATTGAAGAGGCTGAGTTTGATCCCTTCCATGTTGAGAGCTGAGAACAATAGCAGCTTTCTGCTCTAGCACGACTTCAAAAGGCTGCCCAGGGACTGCTCTGAGAATACTTGCTTGTAGAGGACTGAAGAAATGCACAGGCATCCTCCTGTGATTTCGTGAGTACAGCATTAGAACGAGGAAAATTCTGCCCCCTACCCCAGCACCTTGGATAGAGCAACGAATGTTATTCCCTAAGCTAGCTCTGGGCAGTCATAAGACTGAGCGAGTGGACGAGGGTGGGCAGATAAGCAACACTAGGCTGTAAAAGGCCAAGGAATCAAGGATTTGAAATGCCCCAAATAGCGTACAGACCAGCAGGAGAGGGAGTCATTATCTGCTGGGATTTATGCCAGAATCGTGTGGATCCAGGGTTGTTACAAGAAAATGCCTGAGGCGAAGTATTAGGCTTGGGTACGCAATAGCCAGAGCACAGTTCCCCGGGGATCTGAGGTCCACCCACCTTGCCGGTGCCTTTGTGGGTTCACCAGCCCTCCTCTGGGAGCTTGCACCCAGTCGGTGATCACAGCCCGCCTGCCTGCCCTCTGAAGAAATTAGAAACTTCTGGCGAGGAGAGCAGCTCCTCAACTCCAGCTACTGTCAAGAGGCCAGAATTCAATCTCCTCGCCCCCCGCCGCGGTGAGAGATTGCGCAGGATTCTCAACTCGGCCCCCGCCTCTTCCCTGGGCCTTAAGACCACATAGGAGTTCCTGGGTCCTCGGTGTGCAAACACACCCATCAACAAAAGAAAGCCCTTTAAATGTTCCCTCCCGCGAACTCGCACCCCAGCGGATACCTCTTTGAACTGACCCCCGCCGGTAGCCCCCACGCCGTCTGGGGCTCCTGCCTTAGAGCTCTCCCTCCCTCCCGGCTGTGCACTTTTGCGCCCTCCTCGCTCTTTGATGTCTCTTTACATTATGGCAGAGCAGCCACACGCTCTTCCCAGGCGGGGCGCGCGGCTTTGTGGAACGGAACTGACATTTGGCCTTGATACCTGTATCTCTTGGTGATTGCAACAAATTTCTAAAATAAATATGGTACTTTGATCTTCCAGCATTGCATTTTTAATGGATGCTCCTAACATTATTTCATTAAGTTTTTCAGGAGCCCCAAGTACGAAGGGAGGGGAGGCTAGAAAGCAGTTTGGAAAAGTTTCTCTCCAGCTTTCAGCGCAGGCCTGGGAGAGGTAGAATCTAATGGCTTTTCACAAAAGGAGATGAGGCAAAGAGCTGAGAACACTCAAGAGTGGACCCAGCACTGTCCCAAAGGACTCTGCATATTTAAGTTAAGCCTACAAGACTACATTCTACGACTCCCACTTTTAACGTGGAGACGCTAAGGCCTAGTGGCAAGAAGCTGCGCTGCGATCCCGAAAACACTTTGAGTCCACCAGCTCATCCGTGAGAGTCTCCTGTGCTATTAATTGCCTCTGAAATCCCGCCAGAGGGTCAACTATGAGTCGGTTCCTACCCTCTGGTACACAAGGCATAGAGAGGTAGAGTAACTTGCCCAAAATGAATCTGTGGGTGGTGAAAATGATTACATACAGCTCTCGCAATTCATTCATAGGAAGGTAAGTCTGGAATTTGCTTTGGACAAGTCACAGCCTTGGCAACCCTATGGAACTTTCTACTGTGCACGCATGGAAGTTCTGAGTGGACGCGACAGCCAACTAGAAAGTGGTAAGGCTGGGAAATCTGGCTTCATAATTAAGAGCACCAAGCACCAAGCCCCTACTCTTTCATCCTGCCACCCACTGATGGTGGTTTAACTGGCTAATGGGGACATCTCTATAATAATGTTGGAGGTTTGAGGTAGGTTTTCTTGCAAGGTTTTTTAAGGGATAGGGAAATTGTGTTTTGGGTTTGGTTTAAAAAGAGAACAGATTGTAGTCACTCGGCCTAGACTGGCCTGTCTCCCAGAGAGAGTTAAGTGGTTCAACGCGCTTTAAAAGGGATTTGGAAGTAAAGAGAGATGGTAAGGGGCCCTCTTCAAGGGTGCTCCAGAGCCCCACGGCTTTTGGTCTAAATGCAGCAAAAGGAATCCCTCAGGCCTCAGCCTTTGCAACTTGACCCTTGGGTGGGACATGGGGGGGGGGAGAAGAGCTTTTAGGCCTCAGAGTGCCCTGACCCACCTCCAAGAGAAGCTAGGGCACATCATAGCTGAAGCTGCTTTGCAGGGTGGAGGTGACCCCCTGTTGGGGATCTAGTATATGTTGTCAAGTGGCATGCAGATTAAGATGCGTCATTCTGACACTCTGAGCAAAGGCAGGATGCAAGAGCTTCACCATCCAGAATTGTGGGATTGTGGACGGTTGTGACATATCAAAGACCTGCAAATGGGAATAGGGTCCCCAACATTCAACCAAGACCCAGAACCTGAAGCCTGAAGTTGGTCAGTCTGCTGCAGTGAGTTAGACCAATGTACTTGTCTACTTCAGTTTTGGCCCCAATGTCGCCCTGGGAGGATGAAGTGCAGGGAGGACAGGATTCCAGAATCCTGCCCCAGCAACCTCGAGTCAGGCAGGGAGAGAGGGGGTAGCTGAGTGAGAAGCCACTCTAGCCCCAACCCTTCAAAGGGCATATATGGGGACATTTGGAGTGGCCACCTCCTAGAGAACACGCTGTTCACACTGAGAAAAGCAGAATCCAGGAAGTGCTCAGCCGCTGATGGCCCACAGCCCGCTTTTCCTGCATCCCTTCCCTGGGCCCCTGGAGGGTAGATGTGGGTGTGACACCTTTCAGGCCCAAGCCTCATATAGGATGTCCTCACCAAGACGATGCCTGGAGTGAGGCAAACAGCGGACAGGCCTACACGGAGCGTGTGCAGCTGAGTAGGATACGGGAAGCACCTTGGCAAGTTTCCCTTCCCCAAGCTACAGAGGAACCGTCAACTTTTTCTTTCCAGGAGTGACTAGAACAAAAGTTGGGGTTCCCCCGCCTCATGACTTGTGAGCGTTCAACAACGATGATTCTCAGGCCCCTCTTACTTTCTCCCCGAACGGGTCCACGGTTGTATGTGACTTGAGAAGACTCATCCACTTGGCAGGGCTTCGAGGGAGAAATATCTAGCACCGCAGGGGTTTGGGGGGAGGGGGCTAGCCGCCCATCAGCACCTTCTTGGGGCCCACGACTGTGCCTAGAGTTGAAAAGGGTGGCACGGTACTGGGCTGGGCCCTAGCTTTTCTTCCTCATGTGTGTATTAGGAGGTGATCTGGTTCTCCTGGCTCCTCTCATGTTAGGGGATAAACATGAGAGTTTTCTAGTTTCACTATTTGCCAAAGTTGTAGCCTGAAGAAAACATCCAGGTTGCTCCAGCAAAAGTCATAAGCGAGCCTTGGTTATAAGCAGGCAGGAAGATAGACTGCTCAGGGACACCCAGGGCGGTAGCCTGGCCCCGCCCCAGGTCACACAGCCCTGCCCCTAGCTCCACCCGCCAAGGGCAAGGGGGAGGGTGTCACCAAGACCCACGTCCTGCCTCTGGAACTCGCTCAGCGTGTGCAGTGCTGTGCAATGCCCATGCGGCGCGGGTACAGGCGACGCAAGCAACAGGGACAGTTATTCTCATCCCTATCGAAGTCCTGCGCCTGGAAAGGCAGATTTCTCTGGAGATAACAAAGACACTTTGTCACTTTAGGCGCTGCCTCAGTGCAAATCTTTAATTGCAAAGAGGGAGGTAGTAAGGAGGAGGGAGATCGAGTGTCTCCAGCAACCCAAGCGCAGGTCTCCAGGCAGCAAGGCCCCCTTTGATCAGGAAAATCCAATTATTTGTGTATATACATTTCCCACATAGTGATTACTTCATTAATTGTCCCGCCTTTATCTCCTCCCTGCCCATCCCCCCTAATAATCAGTTCTTTTATCCAGACCAACAAACACACCATAGGAGCTTTGTGGATTCAAAGGATTTGCTTTCGCTTCTGAAAGAGCCGCTATTCTTTGATGATTGGGTAGCGGCAAACTTCAAAGCCATAAATCTTCCCTCTGACTGGCTGGCGGCCCAGCAAAGTCCTTATCAAATTCTTGGAGGTGATCCTGAAGCGCTTAGAACGCGCGCGCGGGGCGAGCGAGCCGGGCGCGGCGAGGGGCGCGGACGGGGAGGGCCCCCGTGCGCAGAGCGGGCGCCTGGGAGGGACGCTGGGCGGTCACTCGTCCTCGCCTTCGGGTCTCCATGACTCGGCGGCGCCCTGCTCCGCATCGAGCGGTCCACAAGCTGTAGCCATGGCCGCCGTGGCCGTCCTCCGGAACGACTCGCTACAGGCCTTCCTCCAGGTCAGGGCTGGGAAGGGGAAAGAGAAGCTGTGGTTGGACCTTGCTGGGCACTCTTGCACCCTGAACTTCAAAGGGAACCCCACTTGAGGGGTGTCCATGGAGCCAGCCTAGGCAAAAGCTCGGACTAAGCTCCCACCCCAGCTTCACACCTAATCTCGTGTCAAGAGTGTAGCCTTTGGGAGAAGGCAGTGCGGAGGTGTGCGACTGGCCCTAAGGGGACCCAAGCTCACCCTAGTGGGTCCTGTTGATTTCACCCTGAACGGGCTGGGGAGGGGCACGAGAGGAGGGTGGACAGTAGGGCTTAGAAGACCAGGAGGAGGGCACTGGGGCAGCCCGCTTGTGGGTGTTTCCAGATTTATACAGCCCGCTGAGGCCAGGGCGGCCCCTCGGATCTCTCCCCTCTCACTTTGCACCCTCTTCTGCGGCTTGATGGCCACTGTTTGCACCTAGTAGTTTAGCGGGAAGCGCTCGCGCATCCCACGAACAGATAACATAGGCAACAAAAGTTTCCCGGGGCCGTGCGTGGGATGCGGAGGAGGGGCGGTGAGGGAGGGGCAGCGGTATAATAGCCGGGCGTGGGGGCGACAGGGTGGCGGGTTGACCGGAGATTGCTCTTGGAGCGCTAACCTTTTGTCTCTTCTCCGCCCTCCCCGCGCCGCCGCCCATGCAGGACCGCACCCCCAGCGCCTCCCCGGATCTGGGCAAACACTCACCCCTGGCACTGCTGGCTGCCACCTGTAGCCGGATCGGCCAGCCCGGCGCAGTGGCGCCCCCGGACTTCCTGCAGGTGCCCTACGACCCCGCGCTGGGCTCGCCCTCCCGGCTCTTCCATCCGTGGACCGCCGACATGCCGGCGCCCTCGCCGAGTGCGCTGCCGCCCCCGCACCCCAGCCTGGGGCTCACGCCGCAGAAGACGCACCTGCAGCCGTCTTTCGGGGCCGCGCACGAGCTGCCGCTTACACCCCCCGCCGACCCTTCTTACCCCTATGAGTTCTCGCCGGTCAAGATGTTGCCCTCGAGCATGGCGGCGCTGCCGGCCAGTTGCGCGCCCGCCTACGTGCCCTACGCCGCGCAGGCCGCGCTGCCCCCGGGCTACTCCAACCTGCTTCCGCCTCCGCCACCGCCCCCGCAGCCCACCTGCCGCCAGCTGTCTCCTAACCCCGCCCCCGACGACCTCCCGTGGTGGAGCATCCCGCAGGCGGGCGCCGGTCCCGGATCCGCTGGGGTTCCGGGGGGCGGCCTCCCCGGCGCCTGTGCAGGGGGCGCGCACGCACCTCGCTACCCAGCCTCGGCCGCTGCCGCCGCCGCGGCCGCCGCCCTGCAAAGGGGCCTGGTGTTGGGCCCGTCGGACTTCGCGCAGTACCAGAGCCAGATCGCCGCGCTGCTGCAGACCAAGGCCCCCCTGGCGGCCACGGCCAGGAGGTGCCGCCGCTGCCGTTGCCCCAACTGCCAGGCGGCGGGCGGCGCCCCGGAGGCGGAACCGGGCAAGAAGAAGCAGCACGTGTGCCACGTGCCGGGCTGCGGCAAAGTGTACGGCAAGACCTCGCACCTGAAGGCGCACCTGCGCTGGCACACGGGCGAGCGGCCTTTCGTGTGCAACTGGCTCTTCTGTGGCAAGAGCTTCACGCGCTCGGACGAGCTGCAGCGGCATCTTCGGACTCATACGGGCGAGAAGCGCTTCGCCTGTCCGGAGTGCGGTAAGCGCTTCATGCGCAGCGACCACCTCGCCAAGCACGTTAAGACGCACCAGAATAAGAAGCTCAAAGTTGCTGAGGCTGGGGTCAAGCGGGAGGACCCCCGGGATCTGTGAGCCCACGAGAGGGGCTGTCCCGCACTGAGACCCCTTTTGCCTCCAACTCCAGCACCTCTGCAGGGAGATACTAGAGGGACTGGAGGTCTGTGGGCAGTAGGCGAGAGGAAAGACCCAGCAGACGGACTGGTCACCGCCTCTCCAAAGCGGCTCCAGGGTCCTACCTTCCGGGGACGTGGACCCAGTGCCCAGGAAGATGAGGGGAGGTAGGGTTAGAAGTTGAGGCCACAGATGGGATCAGAGCCTCATAGTGGTTCCAAGCTTTGAACCCTTGCCCCTGTCAGGGAGAACTTAGTTCTTGGGAACCACCTGGGTTGACCTTGTATATAGGAAATGCCACTGGGTTGAAATGGAGAGACCGTGGGAAATTTGAAATGGTGCTCGGATTTTTTTGCCCAGACCTGGCTGGACTTTGTACAGGTTATTTAATAGCTTTGTCAAAGAATAATTATAATAATTATAACATGAATAAAACCGTTACTTTGTCTTCAGCTCCACGCAGAGCTCCAGCATGAAATGTCTGTAAAGCATCCGCATTTGCAGCGTGAAAATAAATAACGTTAACTCTGGGGTCATCTCGGGAAGACTCTGCTGAGCCAGTCTCTTTTGATCTTTTCTTCTTCCGGGAGCATTTCAAAGCGGTCGGGTTTCACCGGGAATCTGATGTTCCGGAGGCCTGCCTGTGGTTGGAGGTTTCTGTGGTTTGGAGGGTTACCACTGGAGGCAGTGGGATGTGGATGGAGGAAGTCGGGCAAGGTTAGTTTTGTGGTAAAGATCCTGGGAGATTGTCCTACTAGCGCTAGAGTATTAGGCGGCCTTAGACGGAACTTAGCCTCAGGGTCCCTAAAAAGTTACTAGTCTCTGCGCATACTCTGTATACGTGCTTTTTAAACGGCGAGTTCCCGGCGGCGTTGGATGGTTGTCTCAGCATAGAGCTCGGGTGCAGGCTATAAGGCTACACCCTCTCCCCATTGCTTCCGTGTTGCTCTCTGCAGAGGTGCGCGCAGGTGAGATCTGGGGAGGCTGCAGCGAAGCTAGAGGCCCCATGTTCGCGTTGCTCTTTGCCTGCAAGAGAACCGACACGGTAGAACTTCTTAGACCTCACTCCTGAAATTCAGTATATCTTACATTCGTTTTCTTGGACGCTCACTTCTTAATTACGTCGTCGTGGGAATCCCAAGAGTTATTTGTCTTCCTGTAGACAGGAAATCCTAAGGGATTTCTAGCTACGCCTGGGAGTTTAGTCCCATTTTCTATCTTGGGATTTCTTTTATTTTAAAAATTACTGAAACAGGTTAAATTGTCTCAGGGAGGAGTCAGAAATAACTCATAACTTAGAAAGGTAACAGTAGTTTGGGTCGACACCCCCCCCCCGATTTCTCAGCTTTAATATTGAGTTTTAATACATGGCTAGAAACTGATTCGACCCTCTGCTGAGAATTTGCATTTTGACCTGATTATATAGAACCAAAATCTACACTTTAACAAGATAGACTTTAAAGTAACACAGGGGCCCACCTGGAACAAATTGGTTGGGTTTACAAGGTCTCCCCGCCCCCAGAGTCTCAACTAGTTCCTTTATTTGCACTAATATTTGGAGTTTAAAACTTGAAAGAATTGAGTCTGACTTTTAATAAACCATGAGCATAACTGGTGATAAATTTTGCAAATCCGTTAAACTACTAATATTCTTTTCAACAGGACTGATAATGTATACACACTGAAAGAAGTCCACAGTTTACATCCTGCTGTTGCTTTTTACTTGGTATGAAACTGTAAATTCTTGAAAGCTGTGACAGTTGTGCTGAAAAGATTCTGTATTAACCCTAATTGAGATGAAAATTGCTTTTTACTAATTGCATTTTCTCTAACATGGAACAAAGTAATCAAAACGAGAATCATTGGGGGAAATTTGCCTTGGCACCAGTTAATCCCATTAGGTATTTTGAAATTACTTAATGACTAATTAGCATTTGAACCTTTACATTTCTTTACTTTTATAGGGCAGTTTGGGCTAGTGAAATTTCCAAGGGTATAACAGCTTTGTAAACAACAGTAATAGATACCTCATTGTGCAGTCCCAATCAAGGTTAGGATTACTTTCAAGATAAATGACAGAAACACCCATATCTGAGCTGTGCCCTAGTGTGGATTTCAGAGTCAGGAAAGTTATTTTGGCAGGTGCTATGTGAACAGGTTATAAGGATGAAAAGACAAGGATTCAGGGAATTTGAGGTGACTTTTTTTTTTCATGTGAAAGAGATTGACGATGGTAGAAAAAGAAAAATGACAGCCCTAAAATGTAGTTTTGATTCTTTAGTATCCAAACAAATGAAATATTGAAGAGAGTTTACTTATAACTGTGGTTGTTAAAGGAGAGAGAGAAGGGAATGTAAGGAGTTTATCATCCCAACAAAGGGTCAAATTTCCTTATGGATTATAACTTTAAGATTCTTAAGAGGGGGAAATGGTTAAACTGCATGGAATTGAGTTAAGAAATGGGATATATAATGGTTTAAAGTTATCTGATGACAAAATAACTTTCTAACAGCTTCGTTTAATTGGACCTAAAAATGGGAAAAACATGCTTTCCAAGTTAACTTGGTATACAGCTGAGAAACTTCCTTATTGCACCACTGCAAATTTCTGTTCCAATTATTGAAGGGGGAAAGTCTATGCCTTTAGCCAAGTGGAAGTTGAAAATATGCTATCATTATCCAAGTGTAGGGAAGCACTTTGTGTTTTTAATAACAAACAGGATAATAAATGCTCAGAAATACAAGTTTGACAATGTAGAAATGGATTAGATTTTGCAAGCTGCTAAAACTAGACCTGCTGCTACATGCTTTGGTATTTCTTATGTAGACTGCCACCACCACCACTGACAACTTTAAAAATTATTAGAAAAACATATAAATAGCAAGAATTCAATCATGTGTATAAATGATGCACAAATTAGACTTTACACTTTCACAGGAAATTTTATGAAATGAAAATTGAAAGTAATTTAGAAGCAGATTATCAAATGTAAATTGAGATCTTTTTTTCAATTGGAGTTTTGCAACAACAAAAATAGATTTAATTAACTCATTTACTTAAGTCTTTACTTAAAATCACCAGGACAAGGTTGAATCTGATTCTAAAAATTCATTGAAAAATTGGCGATTACCTCAAATATTTAAATTTTTCCAAACTGTTTTGGTAGCATGCAACTTAACAATGTTATATTTTAGAAAATTCTAAAATTAGTGTGATACTATTTGTAACATTCACTTGGTACATTAATTATTTTAAGATTTATGGAGAAATTGAGTTCTCAGTAGATTAAGTAATTTGGAAGAGTTTCTGAACTTGTTAAAAACACTGCATAGATTTTTCTTTTGCTCACGAGACACTAATAATTGGTTTAGTAATGAATAAAAGTTAATTATGTTAGAGAAAATATGTTATTTACTTCTGCTAGTCCTTTCCAGTTCAGCTAAAGTTAATACTTGGTAATTAAATACTGTGTATATTCTGCATTATTTTGTTTTAAATAAGTAAAACAAAAAATGCCAATTAAAAATGCTTGCTTGGCATGCCTCTTGCAGAGATCTACTTGAAAACAAAGGCATTTATAGAAAAGACAGCTTTCCCCCTAAAGTTGTATTACACATACTGTGGATTCTTCAATAATCAGTAGAAGCATAAGTTTTCCACTCATTTTAGTTCTACTCCCCCGCCTTCCCGCCCTCCCCCCTAGTACACTACCCTCTTGGAAAAGTAAAATTCTTTCATTGTTTTACAGTGCCTCCCCCCAGGTCCACTCCACTATACAGCCTTCGCTCTGGAATCCTGTCAGGTTTTACTTTTAAGAGCATCACAGAATGTTACTATAGCAGCAGTTAAGACTTCAAGCAGCAAGTTGTTTAGGACCCTGAAACTGGGAAACCACTCTTACTTGCATTAGGTTATCATATTTTGTTTTTGTTTTAAAAAAAAAATGGCAAAGGCAAATTTGAAATATCTCACTGGGAAATTACTAGTCATGGCAAATCCTGTATTTTGTTTTATAATAAATGTAATCATACTTTGCTAATGCTCCAAATTGAAAGTCACTCAAAATAAGTCATACTAAATGTGTTGTACATAGGGTAGTTATGCATCGCAGGCGACTCGACCAATAACATTCTATGACAGGTTTGGAAGCAGAAGTGGCATCTACTTCCTAAATGACTTGCTTCCAGAAACTCTATCAACTATGATAAATGTCAGTAGTTGGAGAGGGGCTTCAGGCCTTTTGTTCATAATGAGTCACTATGAGTCATGCTCAACTCAAGGCAATCAACAACAACAATGTTCTAGTAAATATTACTATTTCCCCCTAGTTTGCATGATTGTGGGGAGATTTTTAGAAGAGTGTGATTAAGGACATGTAGGGAATGAGCATGTGTACCAACAGAATTTGATAGAGCTGGGAAAAAATGTGGGAAATCTCTCAATAGAAAGATGTACGTTGATAATGAGAGATACAGCTAGATCACAAATGTAAAGGGCATGTTTTATTAATGCTATTGGCCACTATCAGGGTATCTTTGTTAAGATGGCATTTAATACATATACCTAAATAGTAAACTTTTCTCTGGTGGAGGTCAAACACACCACATGTCTACATAAAGATCTTGATATTGACTGTTCACTGTTTTTTTGAGAATCTATTATGTTACTACAGGCAGGATTATTTTCAATTAATTAGTGAACATTGTAAAATACCACATGGTTTTTTATTATTATTAACAATAAGTAATATATGTACAACAAAGAAATAGTCAAACCATTATGGAACATCACATTTCCTAGAGCCAGATTTGTTTTACAACTTATGATCACTACCTCAAGATTTGCACATGATGCTTGGTATAGTATACATTTTCTTGCTGACCTCATTGATGGCTTCTCTTTCCAGAGTTTGATGCTTTCTTATCTGCTGTGTCTTTCATGGTTAGGTAAAGCAGATCCCCAAAATGTTTTACTTCATTTGTACTTTAGTCTGTGATCAAGAACTGCCCTTTCTGTAAAAAGTAACAAACTTAATTAACAAAAACATTTTCATTTCTACCTCATCCCAAAGTTCCATTCCAAGGAAATTAATCAAATCTTTAGTTTGATAGCACACAGAAAAATTAAGTTTTCCATTTTCAAAAAGTTGTTTCACCATTATTACAAATGCAAGATGGTTATGCAGTAAAATGTTTCATGTAATTTGACAGTAATCAACATTGTGATTATTATTGTCAAAATTTTGACTTGAAGAAAATGCTACAGTTTTCTGGGCACCCTGGTGGTGTGGTAGATCAAATGTTGGGTGGGTAACTGGGAAGTTCAGCAGTTTTAACTCACCAGCTGATCCTCAAGAGAGAGGCCATCTCTTTGCAGATTTACAGCCTCAGAAACACGTGGAGAAACCCAAGAGTCAGAACTGACAGCAGTGGAGTACAGCATCTAGATGTCACTTAATTTTTTTTTATATCATGTTAAACAAATTATAGGGATACTTCCTAAAGAGTTTATGTTGAGCATAATCTGAAATATAGATTATTAAAACATCTGACCTTCAATTTAATTTCATGTAATTCACAAGGCAAATATCAAAGCTAAATCCAATAAGAATATTATTGTTAAAAAATGTGTCCAAATTTTTAAAGTATTTGGTGATAATTTCCTAAAAGTTTGTCTAAGGTTTATTATATGGAAGTTTATTTATTTTATTTCCCTCTGTGAATTCTAGTATTCTGTGTACCGTTTTCTTCTTCCGTTCTGCATATTCCCATTATGAATGTCACCTGGCTTCTATGTACCAGTGTTTCTCTCTAACATGGTAATTTTTATTTTGAGTTGTATCTCTCCCTTTTCTTGAAATACTTATGTTCATTATTTGATTTTTCTCCTTAGAGTACAAGACTTGACAGAATTCCAAAACTGGTATATTTATAGCAGATAGGTTTTTCTTAGTTGATACTTTCCATGTAGGGGGATTATATTTGTAGTTCTGTTTATAGAATCAAACCATGTTTCATTTATGTAGAAGTTATTTCTTGTGGATATGTGAGCAACAATGGAACAATGTCTCCATATAAAGTAACAGTAAAATATGGTAGCTGGATTGTGGTTTGAAGAGTTTCTATTGGATAGTTTTTGTTTAGTAAAAGTACATAAGTAGATTACCTACATCTGTAAATTTAGCTCTTTATTTCTTGACCTAGAAGTTTTCATGAAGGTGAACTAAGACCTGTAATAATTTAGTAATTTATATTTCTTATTAAGGTTCTACTACTTATGAAAACTTTTTTGTCTTTAATCTTTTCTGATCCTTCATGATGTCCATGTCTTCTCTTGAGAAATCAAACAAAAACCAAGCTAAATGCCATCAATTCGATTCCATCTCATGGCCACTCTCCACTCAGTTTCCAATGCTATAAATTTTCTTACATGGAACAGTTGATGGATTCAAACCACCAAACTTTCAGCCATCCAAAATGTAATCCACTATATCAAGGCTTCTCATTTCTTCGTGTCGTGGTGTTATGTGTTGTTACATTGGAACAGACTCATAGCTGACTGCCAGTGGATCTTCAGAGAGTAAATTACATGGGGGTGGGGCGGGGGGGGTGGGGAATGCCCATACCAGAGAAAACTACCAGGAAAGGTTTTACAGTACAAAATTTAGTGCTGAGACCAGGCCTGAAGCAAAAAGTTGCCAAGTTGTTCCATGAGGAGAAAACATTCCTTTCAACAACAATGATGATTCAGGCTTGATAAAATCAAGTATGCCTTACATGACTAGTAACTCGAGATTGTGGGGCTGCTACAGCTCCCTTCTGTAGCAGGATGATGGAGATCTAGAATTGGGAAAAAGGAAAACATCATGGAGTGCATTTGATTCAAACCATAGTCTTTCCAATCACTTGTTATGCATCTGAAAGCTGGACAATGAATATGGATGACAGAAGAATTGCTGCCTTTGAGCTGTGGTGTTCGAGAAGAGCACTGAGCATCTCCTGGACAGCCAGAGGGACACACAAATATGTATTGGAGATGGTGCAGCCAGAATGTTCTTTAGAGGCAAGGAAAAGTTTTCACCTATATGCTTTGGGCATGTTGTAGAGGAACATGATGCTAGGAAGGGTAGAGGTTTGGCGAAGGAGAGGAAGACTTTCGACCAGGTGGATTGACACGGTGACTGCTACAATGCCCTCTTGTGTGTCAGGAAATGTGCAGATGGCACAGGAGAGAAAGGGGTCAAGATCTTTTGTTCATACAGTTGCTATGAGTCCTACTTGATGGCATCTAACAATAACAGCCACCATGGTTATGGGGGATAATGTATCTAAAGGGGTTGAACTAAGACCATTAGACAGAAGTTGAAGGGAAAAGCCTAACTAAGCATTTTCTCACATTGGAATAGAATCCTGGGGAGGGAAATGTTTCCCTCACCCCATCAAGAGTTTTGTTTTTCAAAGTATGAATATCATATAGAGAAAATTTGGCCTTGACTGACGATGCCTGGACTTGGATCATCTCTCTAGTCTCTTCCAAAACTGGCTGATTCAAACCTAAAATCTGGAAATAATAAATCTTATCATGGCTACTAAAACTGCAGCAGTAGTATAAATAATCCTACTGGCATAATTTCTGAAGTCTAGTTTTAAAGCTTATACACTCAGTCACAGGAGATTTCTCATTCTTCTCCATGAAACAGCTGGTGGATTCAAATCAACCACCTTTGTGTTGGGAGCACAACTAGGCCACCAGAATTCAAATATACACTTATATATGACAGATATATACGTATGTCAAAAAGAAGGAGAGAGATGCATATGTGTTATATAAGGGAGCTCTGGTGGCCTGGTGCAAGAAACTGCACTGCAATCCTGAGGCACACAGCTCAAGGCCACCAGCTGCTCCACGGGAAATGGATGGGCAGTCTCCTCCCATGTTATTAACTGCCTCTGGAGCCATTGCCAGAGGGTCAGCTATGGGTCAGTTCTGACTCTACAATACGCAACAACATGCATGTAGTACATATGTAAAGAAGAGAGCTATATACTGTGAATTTCTTGTGTGCGTGTGTGTATGTGCACCCACATATGCAGTCCATAGAAATGTAGGTAAGTAATGTACAGAAAATCAGTCTCTACACAGGTAATGTCAGAATTCAGTGACATTTTATCAACATTGTCTTTTGAAGATATCACTTCTGGATGTTTCAGTATTTCTAAGCACTGTACAGAGCTCCAGGTCTTGTTTCTGTGTATGGAAATATAACATTAAAATAGCAGGATTGTAATTATATATATATATAATTTATTGTGAAAGTATATGTAACAAAACAGTCACAAAAGTCAACATACATACAATTTTTAAAAATTATACATGCATAATTGAGCAATGATATATTCTTCATGTATTAAAGCCATTGCCATTATTATACTTTCCCAAATTGTTCCACTACCATTAACGTAATATCACTGCCCTCTAAGCAAAAGTGTACTTCATCTTCCCTTGGTAGCCAGTAATAGCCTTCCATTTCCAAATACTTGTTCATTTTATCCAGGTGATAATTTCGTCATATAGTACCTCTGTGATTTACTTGGTGTAATGTTTTCTAGGTTCACCCATGTTGGGGCATGCATGAGGACTTCATTTCTCTTTATGGCACAGTAATACTCCATTGTTTATATATTTTTGTTTCTTTGTGCATCTCTTGATGGATAACTTTTTAAAAATTAATTAGATATATTTAGATGTATAAACTTTTACCTCAGTCAAGTCTCAAAAAACCTTACCTTACATACTTGAAACTAAGTTGATAAGCACAGTAAAAAATATGAGAGTTGCACACTTAATTCAGTATTTTAATTCGATGTAGACTCCATGCACAAGAAACCAAGTTTAAAACATGTATGCATAATTATTCCATGTGTACAACATGTAAAGTATAATGAACATTGGAAGTCATAAAGAAGATAATATGTACATATGCACACAAAAATCTAATGTGAGTAATTTATGCATGCTGAAATCAAGAAAATTACAAGACCTATGCATGCAGAAATCAACAAAGCTTTAGTGAGAACAAAGGAAAGATAAATTACTTCAGGTAATCATGATGATAGAGCACTGTTCTATACTGCAATTGCATGGTCAGCTTTTAAAAACAATCCACAGTCTGCATGTGCTACATTTAAAGTCTGTTTATATTTTTATACAGAGAAATTGTTAGAAATGCAAATTCTTTGGATGTATTCTTCCCTCATCACCAACTAAATCAGAAAACTCTGGGAATGAAGCCTAGCTCTGTAGTTTAACAAGGCCTCCAGGTGATTTTGATGCACAGGTTAAAGAAATTGCATATTTCAACCATATGTAACTAACCTATGGAAAGCAAATTCTAAACGAACACATTTCTGGGAAATTACTCTGGGAATGAACAGGCACTTGCCAAACTCTTACCCAATGGAAAAAAATTAGATTCTAACTCCCAGTAAAAACAGCAATAGTCTTTTTTAAAGAGTATAATTCTTATATGCATGTTATGCATTCATGTAAAATAATCATCCTTTTGTAGTGCATGATATCAACAAAAGATTTAGATTACATTTTTAATTATAAAACACATACTTTTATGGGTAAAGTTTTCCCCCATAAAATTATTTTTAGCAACATCTGTTTTCTTAAAAGCTGTTTGGGTTTTTTAGTGTCATTGAATGATTAATAGTGAAATATTTTAGAGCACATTTTAACTCCACTACTAACAGTGAAAATGTGAGCACATACATACGCACAATTAGAGTTGCTTTAAAATATTGGTGGCATTTCCAAAAGACAAGTGCAATCACTCTGGGATTGTAGTTGCAGCTCCTTACCACTAGGCCACCAGAGCTCCCCTTAAAACATTTTGAAAACTCAGTGTGGAAGTCTTGAGCTGTTGTGTATAGATGTTTTTATTGTTAGGTGCTGTGCCATTGAGTCGAATATGATTCATAGTACCCTATGAATAACAGCTCTGAACTTGTCTTATCCTGTGCCATCCTCCAATCTCTGACACACTTGATGCCATTGCTGTGGTTACTGTGTCAATCTATCTCATCAGAGTTCTTCACCTTTTCAAACATGATGTCCCTCCAAAGAATAGCAACATTCCCAAAGTATGTGAGACAAAGCTTTGTCATCATTGGTGGTAAAATGTGACACAATGAATGGATGGAAATCTAACTTTTTTAAAACTTCCATTAAAATCACAATAAAAATTAAGAAATTATATTTTTTAAAAAAAGTTTTGTCATCTTTGACTCCAAGGAGCATTCCGGCTGCATTCTAACCAAGAGATAATGGTTTATTCTTTTCACAGCCTAGAACATACTCAGTACACTCCTCCAACACAACCAGTCAAAAGTCATCAATAATTCTTCTATCATCTTTCTTTATTGCCCAGATCTCAGAGGCATAGCAAAGAATGGAAAAGACCATGGCCTGAATCAGGTGCACCTTAATCTTAAAATTGTTATCATTGTTCCTTGGGAAAGGTATCTGATATTAGAGTTTCCCTATACAATATATCTCCTGATCTGTCTTCTGATGCTAAGGAGTGCTGTTTGTGGATCCAAATAAGATGAAATAATTGAAAATTTCAATCTTTGCTCCATCTATTTTTATATTACCAGTCCAGTCGTGAGGATTTTTGTCTTCTTGACGTTGAAATGAAATCCATATTGAAGGCTGTATGTAGTCTTTAATCCTCGTCTGCAAGGGTTTCAAGTCCTCTTAACAAGCAAAGTTGTCTCAAATGCATAACGCAGGTGGTTGATGACTCTTATGCCAATCCTGATGCCATGTTATTCTTCATATATTCTATTTGAATTATTTGTTCAGTGTATAGATTGAATAGATATGGAGAGAGTATACAACCATGATGCACACCTTTCCTGATTTTAAACCACGCAGTATTCCCTTGCTCTTTCAGATGGCAGCTTCTTGGTCTAAGTATAGGTTTTATATGAGCATAATTAAGTATTCTACAATTCCCATTACTCTTAATGTCAGCCACAGTTTGTTATGATCCACATAGTGGATATGCCTTTGCATGGTATAAAGTGAAAATAGACATTCTTCTTATAGACTCTGCTTTCAGTCAGAATCCATCTGACATCAGCAATGTCACAGTGTCTGATGCCACAGCCTCTTCTAAACCCAACTTCTGGCAATTCTCTTGTCAATGTACTGCTCTAGCAATTTTTATTTTTGTTTGTTTTGTTTTATTATAGAGAATTGTTTGTAATTATGTTTTTCCCTTTAAAAGAAATGTTGCACATTTCCTTCCCACTGCCACAGCCCACCCACAATGTGCCCCTTGTTCCAGATTGTTCTAGTACATGTAATACCTAATCATAAATCTTTTGGGGGCAGTTTTTCTCATCATCTATTCCAATTCAGTGTCCATTTTTCTATCCACTCTCTTCCCATTCTGTTCCCAACACCCCCAGCCCTCCTGAAATCTGTCCTATTTCATCACAGAAATGTTACTCAGTATTTGTTCTTTTGTGACTGAAATAGTTCACTCAGTAAAATGTCCTCTAGGCTCCCCCATGTTGTATAATGCTTTATAAGTTCATTTTTTTTCAATGCTGCTTAATATTCCACTGTGTGAGTGTATCATAATTTTTCTATTTTTTTGTTGATGGGTACTTGGGTGGCTTCCATCTCTTTGCTATTGTGAATAATGCACCAACAACATGCCCAAAGTATGTCAGACAAACCTTCAGAATCCTTGACTCCAAGGAGCATTCTGGCTTCACCCTCTCCAGGACAAACCTGTTTGTTCTCCTGGCAGTCCATGGTATATTCAACACTTTTCTCCAGCACCACAACTCAAAGGCATCAATTCTCTATCATCGCTATTCGCTGTCCAACTCTCTGATGCATAGCACGTAATTGCAAAGACTATAGACGGGATCAGGTGCACCTTAGTCTCCAGCCTGATGTCGTTGCTCTTCAGTACTCTTGAGAGGTCTCTCCCAATGCAATTCGTCTTCTGATTTCCTGGCTGCTGTTACCAAGAATGTTGACTGTGGGACCAAGTAAACTAAAACTGTTAACTATCTCAATCTCTTCACCATCCATACTGATGCTACCAATTGGCCCAGTGGTGAGCATCTTAACTTTCATGTTTTTTCAAAAAGGTATTGTGTAGCAAAGAGTTGGAAATAACCCAAGTGCCCATCAACAAACAAATAGATAGAGAAGCTGTGGTATATTCACACAATGGAATACTATGCTGTATTGAAAAACAACTCATGAAATATTATACAAAATGGGTGACCCTGGAATACATTATGCTGAGTGAAAGACCTCAGTCACAAAAGGACAAATACTGCATAGTGCCACTGTTGTAAAGCAGGACTGACATCAGAGTTGGGGGGGAAACTAAGAGAGGATGAATAATATATACTGCATTGAAACAGATGAGGGAGAGAACTGTTTAGGAGGAATATATGATTAAGTATTATTGTTATGACAAGGGTCCACAATGAAAGTTGCATAGTGGAGTGTACTAGGGGAGGGGGAGATTGTATAACAAGGAAAGATTTTATTTTATTTTTTTTTTTACTTTTCAAAGGGAAAAGTGAACTGGGGGGGCAGGTAAGAAATTGTGCAACAATGAATAAATGGAAATCCAAAGTCTCTGTAAATTTTCATTAAAATAGAAAAAATTTTATAAAGGTATTATGATAAATCAATCATTGAAAGTACAAAATTCAATTATTCTGTGCCCAACTTCATTTCTGTCACTAAATTTATACTTTCCCACTACCATTTTTTCCTCATTGTTTTCAAACTTTGCATTCCAACCACTAATAATTAGTAATGCTTCTTGATTGCATGTTTCATCCATTTAGGACTGCAAAAGTTGGTAGAAAGTCTCAATCTCCTCCTCTTTGACTTTAGTTATCAGATTAACAGGTCTTCCTTGTATGTGTATGGATAGTATCCCATTACTCAGAACATTGTCTTTTAAGATAGAGCTTGAAATTGTCTTTTTAACCATAAAAGCAAACCAATCTTCCTCAGTTTTTAATTCCCAACATACTAGATTATATGATTGGCTCGTTTAGAGGAAAACATGTAGATCTTTACACATTTCGTTTCATTTTTGACAACATCCAGTTTTCTGCATTCATATTTTGTACATTCCACATTCCAATTATCTGGATAGATAGGCTATGGAAATCTAGGTGGTTGTAGGCCACTAGCTCAACAAAATCTTTCTTCCTCAAGGTGCATCTCAGGGTTGTTTCTCAGACCACACATGATTTGATAAAATGTATGTCTTTGGAAACAGTTTCTTTCTAGCCTTGAGAATTTCAGAAAGCAGCAGGGAAATGCTTACAAGAGAAGTTTACAGTGTAAAGGAGAATAACTCAATTATATTTTCCAGTGATTGAGTCTTTCTGTTTCTATTCAGTCACTGGATTTGGGTCCTTTTACAGGAACCTCTGGTGCTCTATTAACCTAGTGGGTAAAACAGTTGTGCTACTAACCCAAAGGCAGGTAGTCCAAATCAGTCTGCAGCCTCTGAAAACCTCCTGGAGGGTCAGCTATGAGTCAGCTCCAATTCGAAGACACATAATAACAAATAGTGAATAACAAAAAGGAACTAGGTTAACATAAACTATGGCATATTCCAAAGGGGCCCCTGAAACCTGAGAGATCAGAGGAGCCCTCTGTGACTAGATCTTCACAGCCAGAATTTAATAGAATTTAACTTAGACTTGGAGGAGAACTTAAAAATCATCCAGGCAGACCTATTTGTTTAACAGAGAGGAAAACGAGCATCTGAGCAATCACCTGTGTGATTAACTGCCTCTGAAAACTCACTTCAGGGTCAGCTATGGATCAGTTCTGATTCAATGCACACAACATGTATCTATGATACACTTCTATGTATCATACGTTATCTGTGTTACACCACTGGACTGATAGGTGAAATCATGAAAGATGGAGAAAAGTTTGAAATTGTTAACAGCTTCATCTTACTCAGATCCACAATCAGTACATTTTGGACCAGCAGTCAGATCAGGAGACATGTTGCACTGGAAAATTTTGTAGACAAGGACCTCTCCAAATTGCTGAGGAGCAATGAGGTTAGCTTAAGGATTAAGGTACACCTGATCCAGACCATGATCTTTTCTATCACTTTCTATGCTTCTGAAGACCAAACAAGGAATAAGAATGACAGAAGAGCAATTGATATCTTTGAACAGCAGTGATGGAGAGGAGTATTGAACATTCCACATACTGCCAAAAGAACAAACAAATATGTCTTGCAAAGGGGGCAGCCAGAGTGCATTTTGGAGGCAAGGATGCCAAAGCTTCAACTCACTTAGTTTGGGCATGTTGCTAGAAGAGGCTATTCTTAAGAAAAGGACATTGTATGTGGAAAGGTGGAGGGATGGTGAAGGAAAGAAAGACCTTCAACCAGCTGGATTGACACAGTGACTGCAGTATTGGGCTTGGGTGTGTCAGAGATTGTGAAATTGGCACAAGATAGGACAGGTCCAAATCTGTTGTTCTTGAGGTTGCTATGAGTCGTACTTGACTCCATGGCACCTAACAACAACAATGATCCATTTAAGAGTAATCCCACTGAATAAGAACCACAACAGCCAGTGGAGGGAGTTCTTTTTTGTACCAGGCACTATTTTGAACGTTAGGGATATAGTCATGAATAAAACAAGTAAAATTCCCACTGTCATAGAGCATGGATTCTGGTGAACTTGTGTTGAATTTATTACTCCTTTTTTTTGGGGGGGGGAGGGGTGAGAAAAAATTTGTATTTAAAATTAGCCGGTTAGACTCAGTTTAGATGATCCCAATTTTGTTGGCAACATCCAAAGCATCATAGTCAGGAGCAAGTCGAACATAGGCCTTCTTCTCTCTATCAGGCCTAATCAAAGTCTTGACCTTGGCCACATCAATGTCATAGAGCTTCTTTACAGCTTGTTTAATTTGGTGCTTGTTGGCCTTGACATCCAAAATGAACACAAGTGTGTTGTTATCTTCTGTCTTCTTCATGGCTGACTCAGTGGTCAGGGGAAATTTGATGATGGCATAGTGGTCAAGCTTGTTTCTCCTGGGGGCACTCTTCCAGGGGTATTTGGGCTGCCTTCAGAGTCTCAGCATCTTAGGTGGGTGATGTGTGTATTTTTTCCCCCCTGACTGCGGATGGCCTTCAGGACTGTCTTCTTGGCCTTTAATGCCTTTACTTTGGCTTCAGTTTTGGGAGGGGCAGGGGCTTCCTTCTTCACTTTCGGCACCATCTTTGCAGAAAAGCTATTACGCCTTTTCTAAATGTCCTACGTTTTTGTAATTTAATTCACTTTCAGGTTTATTAAAATCTAGTCATCCAAGGTCCTTGGCCAGCAGAACCTCTAAAAAATATAGAAAGTCAACAGACAGAGTATTGGAGCATTCAGATAGCAAGGACCATCCACTATTGCTTATCAGAGTCTTATACAGTGCCTGACACATCACACATATCCAATAAATCATATTTGTTGTTGACTATTTGCTGTAGAAGATCAAAGCTTTCAATATGGATTATAACTCAACATCAAGAAAACAAACATCCTCACCACTGAACTGATAGGCAAGTTTGTGAAGGGAGAAAAGACTGATATTGTGAACTATTTCCACTTATTTGGATCCAGAATCAACATCCTTGGTGCCAACAGTCAGGTGACATACTGCATCAGGCAAGTCTACTGTCAGAGACCTCTCCAAAGTACTGAGGGGCAATGATATTAGTCTGAAGACTAAGGTGTGCCTGATTCAGACCATAATCTTTTCAGTCACTTGCTATGTAACTGAGAACTGGATAATGAATAAAGATGACAGGAAAAGAATTGATGCTTTTAAATTATGATATTGGAGAAAAATACTGAATATCACATGGACTGCCAAAAGAACATACAAGTATGTCTTGGGGAAAGTGCAGCCAGAATTCTCCATGGGAGGAAAGAAGGAGAAGCTGTGCCTCAAGCTGTGCCTCATATACTTTGGGCATGTTGCAAGGGAAGCCTATTCTTTGGAAAGGGACAGCACAGTTGGAAAGGTAGGGGGTCAGCAAAAGAGGGAAAGATCCTCAATGAGATAAATTGACACAATGACTGCAGCACTGGGCTCAAGTGTGTCAAAGATGATGAAGATGGTGCAGAATAGGACAGGGTCCAGATCTGTTGTTCTTAGGGTCACTGTGAGTTATATTCAACTTCATAGCACCTGATAACAGCAACAACAACAACAAATGTAATTATTTTTTTTTCACCAGTATGAAAAATGCCAGAGGCTTAATTGATATTACTTCCCATTTGGTGGAAACTACAGAACAATCTCACAGATTTCACATGCAAGCAAGATTTTACTGAAGACTATCCAAAAATGACTGGAATAGCACATCAACAGAGAACTACCAGAAGTCCAGGCTGGGTTTAGAAGGGGTCGTGGTACTAGGAATATTGTAGTTGATGTTAGATGGATCTTAGCTGAAAGCAGGGAATACCAGAGGAATTTATATCTGTGTTTCATTGACTATGGAAAGGCATTTGACTGTGTGGATCATAACAAACTGTGGCTGACTCTGAGAAGAATGGGAATCCCAGAACACTTGATTGTTCTAATGTGAAACCTATACTTGGACCAGGAGGCAGTTGCCAGAACAGAGCAAAGGAACACTGCATGGTTCAAAATTGAAAGGGGCGTATGCCAGGGATGTGTCCTGTCTCCATACCTTTTCAACCTATATGCAGAACAGATTATCCGGGAGGCTTGGCTCTATGAGGAGAAATGTGGGGTCAAGAATGGTGGAAGATCTATCAACAATCTGTGTTATGCAGATGACACAACCCTGATTGCTGAAACTGAAGAGGACCTGAAGCACCTGCTGCAGAGGGTCAAGGACTGCAGCCTACAATATGGATTGAGGCTCAATGTCAAGAAGACCCACTGGACCAAATGACAGCATCAGGATGGATGGTGAAGAGATTGAGATTGTACGCAGCTTTAGTTTGCTTGGCTCCACAGTCAACACTCTTGGCACCAGTAGCCAGGATATAAAAAGGCGCATTGCCATGGGAAAGTCTGCTGTTAGGGACCTCTCCAAAGTACTGAAGGGCAATGGTGTCTCTCTGAAGACTAAGGTGCGTCTGATACAGGCCATGGTCTTCGCAGTCACTTGTTATGC
>NW_006399751.1:48033268-48034717 GCF_000299155.1 Elephantulus edwardii | reverse complement strand
GTGTACCGTCAAATCAGATCTGACTGGTACAGGAGGAGATTTTCCCTCCTTCCCCGGCAGAGCATCTGGTGGATTCGAACCGTGCACCTCTGGGATTGTAGTTGCAGCTCCTTGCCACCAGGCCACCAGAGTTCCCCACAGTGTAACTTCTTAACCCACTAGGCCACCAGTCGAAGAGTGAGCTCCTTTTTACTATTAAATAAAAGGTGTACGTGTGGGAAATGGTCATTCGAAAGAGCAGGCAGCTTATAGAATTATTATTGGAAAAGGAAATAGCACGTAGGAATCAGATTGATTACATCTGTGGAAGGAACCACTGGAGAAGCTCAATATCAGCTGTGAAAACTAGGCCAGCAACTGATTGTGGAGCAGACCACCAACTACTCATATGCAAGTTTAAGCTGAAGCTGAGGAAAATTAAACCAAGTCCATGGGAAACAAAATATGACTTTGAGTCTATCCCACCTGAATTTCAGAACCATCGCAGGAACAGTTTTGAGGCCTTGAACACTAATGAGCAAAGACCACATGAGTTGTGGGAGGATATCAAGGGTATCATCCAGGAAGAGTACAAAACGGTCATGCAAAGACGGAAGAGGAAGAGAAGACCAAAATGGATGTCAGAAGAGACTCTGAAAATTGCACTGGAGGGCAGAGAAGCCAAAGCAGAAGGAAGAATTCAAAATACTAAAGAGTTGAATAGAAAATTTCAAAAGGCAGCTCGGGATGACAAAGCAAAATATTACAATAAAATGTGGAAGGAGCTGGAGTCAGAAAATGAAAAGGGCCGAACTCGCTCAGCATTTTCTTCAGCTCTAAAAACTGAAGAACAAATTCAAACCTCAAGTTGCTATAATCAAGGATGCTTTAGGCAGAATATTAAATGATCCGGGAAGTATTAAAAGAACACGGAAAGAATATACTGAGTCACTGTATCTAAAGGGATTGGCAGACACAGAAGAATTTCATGAAACAACATATGGGCAAGAGCCTATTGTGATGAAGGAAGAAGTTCAAGCTGCTTTGAAAGAAATAGCAAAAAATAAGGCCACAGGAACAGATGGTATACCAATTGACATATTTCAGCTAAAAGATGCTGCCCTGGACGTGCTCACCAAGTTGTGCCAAGAAATCTGGAGAACAACCACTTGGCTAACTGACTGGAAGAGATCTATATTTGTCCTCATCCCGAAGAAAGGTGACCCAACAGAGTGTGGAAACTATAGAACAATA
Organism: Elephantulus edwardii; assembly: GCF_000299155.1. Classification (NCBI taxonomy): domain Eukaryota; kingdom Metazoa; phylum Chordata; class Mammalia; order Macroscelidea; family Macroscelididae; genus Elephantulus; species Elephantulus edwardii. The sequence continues at coordinate 48,033,484 of NW_006399751.1, read as the reverse complement.
TCATTGATTTCACATGCAACCAAGATTCTGCTGAAGATTATCCGAAAACGACTGGAACAACACATCAGCAATCAGCAGAGAACTGCCAGAAGTCCAGGCTAGGTTTAGAAGGGGTCGTGGTACTAGGGATATTGTAGTTAATGTCAGATGGATCTTGGCTGAAAGCAGGGAATACCAGAGGAATGTATATCTGTATTTCATTGACTATGCAAAGGC
>NW_006399751.1:48030966-48033168 GCF_000299155.1 Elephantulus edwardii | reverse complement strand
AGTGCGATTGGCACAGGACAGAGCAGAGTTTAGGGCTGTTGTACATAGGGTCACTATGAGTCGCAAACGACTCGACGGCACATAACAACAACAACAACAGGTGTATAAGGGGCATCTTAGAGATAAGGATCAGGATCCCTTTCCACTTTTAGCTATTTGGAGGGAATAGGGTTGTGGTTCTAGGGGGCTGCTAACTCTATCTCCCAGAGTCCTGAGTATGCTGGCTTTTCTGTGACAATTTCAACTCCCTAGAGTCTAACACTCACTCCCTTGCATTACTCCATTCTCTTACTAATCCAACATCTAAGCACATCCTCCTTCCCTACTGGTTATTGTTGGCAAAATCTAAACTCATCCATAAATGGCTTTTCAAAGGCAAGCAACTTTTAAAAATTGTTTTATAAAATTGTGTTTTATTCATGTGAATTGTGTTTTGTATTTTATATAATTCATTACTATTGATCTATGCCTGTTATTACCCTGTCTTTTCAAATTCCCACTGACTTTTTCCTGTTCCTTCACTCTTCCTTATCCACGCACTAACTACTGCTAGTCTAGTGATCTCCACTCTTCTCTTTTTTACACCCCTTCCCCTTTTTAAACTTTATGTATATCTCGCTGTTATCTTTCATGTTTTGCAATAATGGTCTTTTGCAGTATTTGTCCTTATGATAGTGAGTTATGTCACTCAGCATAATGTTCTCCAGACTCTCCTATGTTGTGTAGTAAACAATTTTAAGGGCCAGGATTATAAGAAATCTGAGCTGGGGAGAGGAGAGTCTTTCCAACTGGAAAATGGTGGTGATTCTTTAGGTGTGTACTGAATGGAAAGTTAATAGATCCAGGGATATAGAAAGACTGTACCTCAGAAGAAGCAGAGATGATGCTCCTAAAAAGAGAAAATCAGGGATACTGTGCTAACACGGGCAAAAGCTCTTTATACTTATAATTTATTGCTGCTTAATAAATTGTCACAAATTTAACATTTTACACAACACTTATTATCTCACAGATTCTGTACATCAAAGTCTGCACAGATTAAGTATCATCTCTTCAGAGTGTCTCATATTAGCTGAGAACTGAAGTCTTGCCTGGGGATAGATCAGCTTCCAAATTCAAGTGATTGTTGACAAGATTTTATTCTTTGCACTAGGACATGAATACTAGAAAACAGAAATTATTGAGGACTTTTTATAAACTACTACTGTTAGGATTAGAACCAAGAAAAGAGGTAAAAGTTTATGCTTGAAATATTAAGTAAGGCATCAGAACCAGGAAACCAATATTGATATGTATAGAATTTGTGCTTTGGGTGCAAGAAAAATGTCAGAAGTAGTGAACGCTTTTGGCACATGAATGGCATCAGAACAAGGGCCAGAATGAAAACCACCCACGAAGCTTTGAACTGTCTCTGGCATCATCTCATTGGCCCTGATTCAAGCCCACCCAGAGATGGAGGCCATAACTAGAGCCTTGCCTCACTAGCATGCTGCCTCTCTCCTCATTTCCTTTCAGGAAGGAGATCTGTCCGTTTGAAGATGTAACTTCCTAATAAATATATTTGCTATTTTACCCTCACTTCTGCTTCCTCATCTTTTTCTTCTCATTCCTGCAGCACTCCAATAAAAACCACTGAACTACACTTTAATGCTCCATGCAATAGAGTTTGCTCTCCCAAGAAATCCCAAGGTTGCTATATACTGTGCTACTTTGCTCCTTGGACACCATCCCTTTGCTCCTTGGGCATCATCCCCTTCTCTAGTCTCTTCTGCCTGAGTGAGAAGGGCGAACTAGGGCATTGGGTCATTGACTGTACAATGATACTGATTCCTGGAATGCTACTTGTTAAAACAACTAAAACAAGGAAAATGATGTCTTAAAATCCAATATAAAAACTTGACCAAAGAATTTCTCAGAATCAACCATGATGTTTCTTCACTGGTGAGAGAGTGCCAGTTGCCCCTCTCCCCCTAGCCCCAGTATCTATCTTCTCTTTCTTCCTTTTAGTAGTAATAATCCCCATATTTTAGGGGGAAACAAGAGTTTTGTACGAAGAAACTACATATCCCAGCCTCCCTTTCAGGTAGAGATGGCCAGCTATATAACTATGTATCCACAACCAAAGTGATATGTGCCACTTTTAGGAATATCCTTTTAAGGAAATACACTTCCATTCCTTTCATCTTTCTTTCTTCCTTCCCT
>NW_006399751.1:48024568-48025361 GCF_000299155.1 Elephantulus edwardii | reverse complement strand
TTCAATGCACCATTTCAGAGAAAAGATAAAAACTTGGTAATAAAGGTACTAAGAAGAATTAAACAACACAATAAACCAACTGAATCTCATAGGTATATGTAGTCTAATGCACCCTAAAAACACAATACACCTTCTCTAATGTGCATGGAACATTCTCCAGAATAGATCACATTTTAGGTCACAAGGCAAGCATCAATAAATTTAAACAACCATAGAAATAATACAAAGCATCTTCTCAGACTGCAAAGCAACAAACTTCGAAATTAATAACAAGAGAATAAAGGATAGGGGAAAACATACATTTGGAAGCTAAATAATATCTTGCTTTAACGTAAAAAATGAAATTAAAAAGTTTCTTGAAACAAACAACAATGTAAACACCACTTATCAAAACCTCTGGGAAACAGCCAAAGCAGTAATCAGAGATCAATTTATATCAATAAGCAAGCACATCAAAAGGAAGGGGAAAATGGCCATTGACTTTCTAACCCAACATCTCCAACAAATTGAAAAATAACATCAAGAAAACCCAACACCCTCTAAAAACACCTGAAATTATAAAAATTAGAGCAGAAATAAATGGAAAAATCTACAACCAGGAGAAGATAAAACAGATGAATGGGACCTTCTAAGAACCAAATCCCTATGCACATCCAAAAACTTCTCCAACAGGGTAAAAAGAGAAGCCACTGACTGGGAAAAAGTATTTGGTAATGACATGTCAGATAAGGGACTTATATCTAGAATTTATAAAATACTTGAGCACCACAATAAGATAAAGATAAATAATCCA
>NW_006399751.1:48019750-48024468 GCF_000299155.1 Elephantulus edwardii | reverse complement strand
TCCTTCCTTCCTTCCTTCCTTCCTTAAATTCTCTTTCTTTGATGCAGGAAGGTGGTGGTGGACAGTCAGCTGAGTAGCATGAATGAAGGTAACACCTTGAAATGTGGCAAAGTAACAAAGACAGAAGGAATTAGTGTCTCCTGACCACCACCTGGAGCAGAACAGTACAACTTCTCTGGATTGATTACCAGCTGAATGTTTTAATATGAGAAATAAAAGTACCATTTCATCTGAGCTACTGCTATTTGGTGTCTGTTACAGTAACTAAACTGATATATTGACTGATAGATCACATAGTACTTCTACTGGCAGGTATTAGCAATTCTCTTACTGAGTCTTCCTATAACAACTGTGAATTGTATGCATTTAGAAGTTTACCTGAGAAGTCATATTTCTAGATCCTCCTAGGCTGTATCTACTGATGTCTTTAAAATGAATTCTCACTTTCTCAAGGGAATCTCAGGATGCCACAATGGAAAATTCCACCATTACTTTCTAGCTATGCCCACGTTCAGGCACAGAGAACTTCATTTGTACAACTATTTCTTTCTCTACTGATGGGTTTCTTCTCAAATAGTAGTCACTGTTTTCAGGCACCAGGGATACAGCTGTGAACAGGACAAATAAGCATACTGCTCTCACAAAGGTGACATGCTAGGAGCAGGGGCACTGAGTAATAAGATAATTGCAGGGAGTAATGGAACAAATAAACAACCAAAATTCATCTTCATATGCACTATAAGATCTCACAGGCAAGCTGAGTCTCAGCTACTGTCAAGGATATCTAATGTTTCCTGTGGGATGGAGACTCAAACATCGCCTCCAGTGATCTTTGTCTCCTGGTATTCACATTCTTGCATAGTCTTCTTCCACAATAAATTTTATCTGGCCTATGTGATCAATAGAATATGTAAAGAGTAGTAGTTCTACTTCCAAAGCTAAATTATGAAGTCATAGTGGAATTTTCTTAGATCTCTTATATCCTTGGTGCTGGGAAATGCAGCCTTTTAGAGAGGACTCCAGAAAGGAAGAGAATCCTCTTGCTAACAGCTTGGTTATATGATTTTAGGCAAATTGCTTTTCTTATTTATAAAATGAGTATGTTCCTAGTAACGAATTTATATGGCTTTGGTGGCCTAGTAGTAGAAGCTGCACTGCAATCCCAAAGGCATATAGTTTAACTCCACTGGCTGCTCTGTGGGAGAAAGATGGGCAGTTTCCTCCTGTGCAATTTATTGCTTCTGCAATCCACTGAAGAGTCAGCTATGGGGTCTGTTCTGACTCAACTGGAGAGTTAGCTATGGGATGGCACACAACAACAACAACAACACAACTTAAAAAGGAGGGAGCTCTGGTGGCTTAATAGTAAGGAGTTGCATTGCCAACCTAAAGGCACACAGTTGCTCCACTGGTTGTTCCACAGGAGAAAGATAGGCAGTTTCCTGTCACATAATTTACTGCTTCTGAAAGCCTGTTGGAGGATCAGCTATGAATTGGTTTTGACTCAACAGTATAAGACAATAACAAAAACAACTTATAGGGGCTGCTCTGGGGATTGAAACAACGAGCCCTAGCAGCACAGTAGTTAAGTGCTTGGTTGCTGATGGAAAAGGTCAGTAGTTTAGACACACCAAACCAAGAGATTTGGTTTTCAAAGGGGACAAATTAGATAATATAGGTAAATAATTTAAAGAAGTCTCTAACACACAAGCAGTCAATTTAATAAAAAAATGTGTTAATATGTGTATAATATAGTTACATTGGAAAATCTGCTGTCAGAGAACTCTCCATAGTCCCAAAGAGCAATGTCAGTACAGAGACTAAGGTATACCTGATCTAGACCATAGGCTTCTCAATTAGTTGTAATGCATCAGAGAGCTGAACAATGAATAAGTAGGACAGAAGAATCAATGGCTTTGAGTACTAAACATACCATGAACTGCCAAGAAAACAAACAGGTCTGTCATGGACAGGTTGAAGCCAAGTTGCTCCTTGGAGGGAAGGTTTTGAAGCTCCATCTCACATACTTTGGGCATATTGCCAGGAGGCACCAGTCCTTGGATATGGATATCATGCTGGGGAGGGTAGAGGGACAGCATAAAAGAGGAAGGCCTTGAAAGAGATGGATTGAGACAGTGACTGTGGCAATGGGGGCAGGTATGTCAGAATCTGTGAGACTGGCTCAAGATAGGGAAAGGTTCAGAGCTCCTGTGAGTTGCAGTTGACTTTAGTGGTACATAACAACAATATAGATGTTTGATTTTACATAACAGAGACATCATTCTTGGGAAAGTCCAGGCAGAAGGAAGGAGAGGAAGACTCTTAACCAGATGCGTTGACACAGTGACTGTAGTGATGGACTTGAGTATGTCAAAGATTGTGAGGATGGCACAGGATAGGACGAGGCTCAAAGCTGTTGTTCATAGGATCACTATGAGTCATGCATGACTTGATGGCACCTAACAACAACAACATGTATTTATATGTGTACATTGTGTCATATTTATATAGTACTACTCTATGGTCTAAGGAGACCTGGTAGTACAATGGTAAAGCACTCTGATATTAACTGAATGGTTGACAGTTCGAAGTCACCAGTAGCTCATCAGGGAAATAGAGCTGTCAATCTATTGCCCTTAATATCACAGCCTAGAAAACCCTATTGGTATACTCTATTCTGTCACATGGGGTGCTGTAAGGTCAAATCTACTTGACAGCACCTAAAAATAACAACATTCTATGATGTACTTCCTGAACCCTTTCAAAAAAATGTGGCTCTGTTTTAAGTTCAAAGCACTGAATATATAATTCAGGATTTTTAACTGTTGTTTGGTATTCCATTACCTGGATTTCTCCCAAAATACTTAGCCTAGGGTCCTTGATTGGGCTACAAAAGAGTCTGTGGAGGGAGTGACACGCAGAGAGTGATGCACAGGAAGTGAGCAGGGCAATAGGAATTTGAGAACTTACATTAAAACAATTAGTTTGGGAGCCAAAGGGACAGTGAACCACAGTGGGAGCTACCAGCCAAGCTGTGGCAGGAACCACCAGCCGAGCCATGGCAGAAGCCACCAGCCAGGAGCAAGTAGGACAGCAGGAATTTCCCTGAGTTTTCTTAAACCCCACTAGACCCAGAGCTCTGTTGGGTGAAAGACAAACAGCTGAAATTTGAGTGAGGACCCCACATGAGCCCACCTAGATAGCTGGAATTTGACTGAGGACCCTGCAAGTGTCCACCCTGCACCCATGCCTGCCCAGCACCCATACCCAACCCACACCTGTTCCATCCCACACCTGTGTCTTCACATCTAATCAACTAACTTGCCTCTAATCTGAGCGCCTTGGTCTGACTTAGCTGCAAAAAGAGGTGGCTCTCATAGGCCCTGAACAGAACCTTCCCGTGGGTCAGAAGTTCAGAGAGAAACACAGGCAGGGTGGCTGCCCTACCCTCTTCTAGAGAAGTGACTTCAGATCAAGAAACTATCATTGCCTAAGGCATGAAAAGCTCTACAACAGCAATGTCACATAGAATCAGGCTACCTCAAACTCTACACAAGCCCAAAGCAAGATGTCACCCAAAAAAGGTGACAAAGTATCAATGGATTTCCAGAAGCTGGAAAGTCTGATAGAACTTGCTCACAAAGACTTTAAAAGAACAACGATTGAATATTTTCAGTGGGTGAAAGGCAAACTTGAAGAATTGCAGGACACTGCAAGCAAAAACCAGGAGGAACTTAAAAAACAAAACACACAAAAAAAACCAATGCAAAAAAATGCAGATAAAACAAATGATGCTTTAGAGGCTCTGGAAAAACAAGAAACCATGATCCAAAATATGAGGTCCAATGTTTCAGATACTGTCAACATGATAGAGTGACACATGAACAGAGTTGAAGAGATGAAACACAGGACCAGTGAAATAGAAGATAGAATTGTCACCACTGATCTGCTAGAGCAAAAAGCAGAATCAAAAAAGAAGGAAAAAGAAGAAAACCTAAGAATAATGTGGGACACCATCAAGAGAAATAACATGTACATCATTGGAAACCCAAAACAGGAAGAAGCAGGTAAAGGCACTGAAAGTTATGGGAAAATTACTGGAATAAAATTTCTCACGCATAATGAAGAATAAGAAAATATATATTCAAGAGGCTGAGTGAACACCATGTAGAACAGACCCGAAAAGAAAAACAACAAGGCACATCATAGCCAAAGATAAGAAGAAAATTCTGAAAGTAGTGAAGGAGAAACAAAGAGTAACATATAAGGGAGAGCAGATAAGACTGAATGACTATTTCTCAGCAGAAACCATGCAATCAAGAAGACAGTGGAATGACATATATCAAACACTCAATGAAGGATAGATCAAGATATTCCCAGAAAAACAGAACCTAAGGGAGTTAAACAGAAGATCAGCATTGCAGGAAACACCGATAGAGGTCTACCTTACAGAAGTGCCACAGAAAGCAGGATAGACCAAAGTAACTAGCAACAATACCAAAAAGAACTTAACAAAATAATAGCAATAAAACCTTGCCTCTCAGTAATCATACTGAATGTTAATGGTTTAAATGTACCACTGAAGAGAAAAAACTAGATTTAATTTTTTAAAAAATCCGTCAATATGCTGTCTACAAGAGACACACCTGAAAAATGAAGAAAGACTAAAATTAAAAGGGTCTGAGTAAGATGGGTTCAATAATGTATACTGCACTGAA
>NW_006399751.1:48009198-48015499 GCF_000299155.1 Elephantulus edwardii | reverse complement strand
AAGGTTGTGGAGAAACTGGAACCCTTATTCACTGTTGGTGGGAGTGTAAAATGGTGCAACCACTGTGGAAGGCAGGATGGCACTTTCTCAAAAAGTTACAAATAGAGATACCATTTGATCCAGCAATTCCACTACTGGGAATATATCCCAAAGAGACCATAACTGACATCCAAGCAGATATATGCACACCCATCTTTGTCACGGCTTTGTTCACAGTAGCAAGGAGTTGGAAACAACCCAGGTGCCCATCAACAAACGAATGGATAGAGAAGCTGTGGTATGTTCACACATGGAATACTATGCTGCATTGAAAAACAAGTAACTCATGCAATATTATTCAAAATGGGTGACCCTGGAGGACATTATGCTAAGTGAAATATCTCAATTGCAAAAAGACAAATATTGCATGGGACTGATATCAGGGTTGGGGTAAGACTTAGAAAAACTGGATAAATTGTGTATACTGCACTGAAACAGATGAGAGAGTGAATAATTTCAAAGCCATGTATGATAGGGTATTATGGTTATAACAAGAGTCCACAATTAAGGTTGCATAGTAGAATGTACTTCGGGCGGCGGGAGGGGTGTGGGGGGATTGTGTCCCAGGGAGGGAATGTTTCTTTCACTTTTGAAAGAGAGGAGCGAACTGGGGGGGGGGGGGGGGGAGAGAAGTACAGCAATGAATGAATGGAATATAGTTTCTGATGACTTCCTCCTGGTCCAAGATAGTTTTTGCATAATCACAATCAAGTGTACTGGGATTCCGTTTCTTCTCAGAGTTAGCCACTGTTTATTGTGATCCACACAGTCAAATACCTTTACATAGTCAATGAAACACAGATAGACATTCCTCTGGTACTCTCTGCTTTCGGCCAAGATCCATCTAACATTAGCTATAATATCCCTATTACTATGACCTCTTCTAAACCCAGCATAGCAGTTGTCTGTTGATGTCCTGCTCCATTTGTTTTTGGATCATTTTCAGCAGAATTTTGCTTGCATGTGATATTAGTGATGTCGCTGTTGTTGTTATGTGCCATCAAGTCGCTTGCGACTCATAGCGACCCTATGTACAACAGCCCTAAACTCTGTTCTGTCGTGTGCCAATCACACTGTCCCTGACACTCCCATCCCGATGATCCCAGTCACTGAATCAATCCACCTCATAGAGGGCCTTCTGCACTCCGGTGGGTCACCTTTCTTTGGAATGGGAACAAATATGAATCTCTTCCAATCAGTTGGCAAGGTGGTTTTCCACCAGATTTTTTGGCAACTTGGTGAGCATGTCCAGAGCAGTGTCTGTTTTTTTAAATGTGTCAATTGGTATGCCAAAATAAACAGTAATGTTAGGTTTCAGATTAATGATCCTGTCATTATCCCTGCCTCCTGGTGGAGCAGACCTAATTGCCAAGCTCTTGATATAGTTGAGTTTATTTATAGAACCTCCAAGCACATTTCTTCCTGACCCATACTTTTACAATTTCAGTTTCCATAGTTTTGGGGTTTTTTTCCCCCTAAAACTTATTTTAGAGCTCTGGTGGCCCAGTGGCAAGAGGCTGTGCTGCAATCCCAAAGGCATGTGGTTCAAATCCACCAGTTTCTCTGCTGGAGAAAATGGGCTATCTCTTCCCGTGATTACCTGCCTCTGAAAACCAGCTGGCAGGTCAGCTATGGGTCAGTTTCAGTTCTATGATACACAACAACAACAAAGCCTATCTTGTTATCTATTGTGTGTATTTTCATCTAGATCTCCCTCTTTTATATCCATCCATTTTGTTTTTGGTTCTGTTTCTAAAAATTTTTTTATAGTTCAAATCAGCATATTGGTTCATTTCAGCTCCTCCACTGCCAAACCCGGGGGCTAGACCTGCTTCAGTTTGTCTGCCTTATCTTTGTGATGACCAACGTAGAAAGGTACCTTGCCGCACCAAACTTTAAAGCTCACTTTATCCTTATTTTTCTTGATCTTGACAGATTTGGCATCCTTTCATCCAGCTGTGACCAGAAAAATCTTTGTTTTCCTCAATTCTGTGTGGCATGGCAGGGAGTGTAGGGTACTGTGGGCCCATGCTGGTACAGCTAGCAGCCAAAAGCGAGGAGGATGGAAAAGCTATATCCATCCATTTTTAAGTGACACTCTTGAAAAGATATGCATGCTCCATTAAATACTTCACACCCAAGAAGTATGCCTTCAACTCTCTACAAATTAATGCTATTATCTTTATGGTCTAAATTTGTACTATGAAAAATACATTCTTTGGCTTTCAGTGATTTTAATATTAGATTGTCACATACAAGCTCTCTAAGGCACACGTGGAAACCCTTAATCTCGATCCCACATATAGGTTGGGAAACTGATGTCAAAGAAGCGAGATTATTTGCCAATGATCAGACAAGGTCTTTGTGCCTCTGTTATTGATCTCAAAAATTAATCCACAAGAGTTAAAAAGTCATTTCCTTTTTCTCCTCGAAAGGCCTTAATATATGGCAATTTAAAATTAAGATCACTGATATCCAAAGAATATAATTGAGGAGATGGTTCAGGAGACTTCCTATGAAGCAGGTCTTCTGTTCCTCTCTGGTTCATATTCTGAGATCCTCAGATTACCTTTAAGCAGCTTAAGTCTGGGCCTCATTACCTACTAACATAATCAATCTTTCTTATGGTTGTTGGTTGCCATTCATAGAGATGAAAATGGAAATGGGAAGAAAAGAGTAAATTGAGAGAACAAGGAGAAGAGGGAGAAAGCACAGTGAAGTTAAGAAAATGAAAAAACAAGCTAGCCAACCGAGAAATAGGACACATGCAGAGAGCCGACTCTTGACAGTGCCCCACAGGGAGCCTCAGACTCCTCAGGGAGTCAGAGCCGCTCTCTCTAGAGATGACCCTGTGCCTAGAAAACAACAGAGGTTGCCCCAGTTCCTAGGTGATTTCATTGCATTGCTTGGTGGACATATCTGAACTGTAATGGAGAGAGGAGTTCAGAAGCTTGATCTGCCACCAACTGGAACTGGCAGTGAGACTTCAGACAAGTCGTGTAATCAATGAGAATCTCTTTATCAGAATGAAATTTTTAGGTCCTTTCAAACTTGAAAATAACTAATTTTTCTGAGCACTTGCATACACAACTATGTGTTTCTATGTCTTTACTGCTAAATAAAATCACTATAAATTTAATGGTCTAAAATAACAAGCATTTTATTATGTTCACATAATCTGTTGAACAGGGATGCATTAAGGGCATCTTGAGGGTACCTTGTGTCCCAAAATATCCAAGGCCTGAAGTGAGAATACTAGAACATTTGAGGAATGACCTGAATACTTAAGAACTGGAATCATCTGGAGGCTGCCTCACCGCTATGCCCAGTGCTTAAGTTGGGATGACTTGGAGTTTGGACTCAGCCAAGTGCCAGCCAGAGTACCTATAGCTCATTCGGCTTGGGCTTCACCCAGTGTGGTGAAAATGTCTCAAGACTAAGAATCCAGATGGAGAACTTTCCCAAGCAGGCAGAAGCTGCATGACTTCCTAAGACCTAGCCAGAGAAGCCACATAGTGAGAGTCTGGCCATGTTTTATTATTTATAAGCAATTCAGTAGGGGTAATTTAAATTCAAGGAAAGGGTAAGAAGAGGCCAGATCTTCACTGCAAAATGACAGGTTCACATTGACAGTCAACTTAGTGGCTACCATTTTTTGAAAAGTATAGTCTACCCTCTGACAGGACAGTATTCAATCCTCATATAAGTCACACAAACTCTCACAATTTTTATGCAACTGTGAGTGAGTGTGCAACATAACAGCTGAAGTCTAGTCTAGGAGGTCAGGGATATTTCTTTGAATAAAAGAACATTTGACCTAATAATCAAAGGATTACTAAAATCAGGAAATTAAACTGAAGTGTTACATAGTGCATTGCAGCAAATACTGTTACTACATATATATATCATCGTTACTATCTTTATTATATATTAACTTCTTGTTGTTGTTGTTGTTAGGTGCTTGAAGGCATCTACAAAGTCACTGCACACAAAAAAATTGGTTGACACAGAAAAAATTCAGGAAGAATGAGAGTCAATGATTTTGAAGGGAAAACTTCAAGCTTCACTGAAGGCACTAGCAAAAAAGAAGATGCCAGGAATTTATGAAATACTAATTGACGTGTTTCAAATAACAGATGCGGTCCTGATGTCAGATGGAAACTGGTTGAAAGAATGCTGGAAGAATGTCTATTTGTCTTTTATTGACTATGTAAATTCATTTGAATGTGTGGATCATAAAAAGCTATGGCTAACATGGAGAAGACAAAGAATTCCAGAATCCTTTATTATGCTTATATGAAATTTAATGAGATAGATACAGTGACTGTAGCAACAGGCTCAAGTGTATCGAAGATGATGATAAGGGCACAGGACAGGATAGGGTTCAGATCTGTTGTTCATGGAATCATTGTGAGTTGTGCTTGACTAAGCAATACCTAACAAGAAGCAGACTCACAGTGACCATATAAACACCAGCTATGACCTTCCTTACCCTGTTCCATCCTCACAATCTCTGATATACTCACCCCTATTGTTATAGTCACTGTGTCAGTCTATCTTGTCAAGGATCTTCCTCTCTTTCTCTGCCCTCCAACCTTCTCAGCATGATTTTTTTTTCATTAACTGGCCCTTCCTGACAACCTGCCCAAAGTATGTGAGATGAAGTTTCACCATCTTGCCTCTAAGAAGCATCTTGTTTGCACTTACTCAAAGACACACTTGCTCTTTTGTCAGTTAATAGAATAATTCGGTACTCTTGCCCAACATCAGAGTTCAAACCATTGATTCTTCTTCTATCCTTATTCATTGTCCAACTTTCAGATGTATATGAAGCAATTGAAAATACCATAGCTGGGATAATATGCAACTTAGTCTTAATGAATATCCTTGCTCTTTAGCCCTTTGGAGATGTCCTTGACAGCCAGATTTTCACAGTACAATGGTTGATTTGATTGACTGCTGTTACTGTAAATGTTGATTGTGGATCAAAGTAAAATGAAAATTATTGATAGCTTCTATCTTTTCTTCATCCATCATGATGTTGCCTGCTGTCCCAGCGGTGAGGATTTTTGTTTTCTTAACATTGAGTTGTAGTCTACATTGAAGGCTTTGATCTTCTTAATAAGTCCTTCTGGTCCTCTTCATTTTTTGCAAGCAACGTTGTGTCATCTGTAAAATGCAGATTAATGATGAGTCTTCATCCAATCCTGATACCACCTTCTTCTTCATAGAGTCCAGTGTCTCAAATTATTTGTTCAGCATCGATCGGAAAGGTATGGAAAATGGATATAACTCTAACATCCACATTTCCTGGGTTTTAAACCATGCAGTGTTCTGTTTACATGACTGTTTCTTGGTCAATATATAGCTTTTGTATGAGCACAATTAAGTGGTCTGGGGTTCCCATTCTTCTCAATGTTAGCCATAATTTGTTATGTTCTACATAGTCAAATGTCTTTGCATAGTAAAAAAAATACAAGAAATATCTTTCAGTTATTTTATATTTTCATTCAAGATCCATCTGACATCAACAGTGATATCCCTCCTTTTTACCACTTCTTTTGAATCTTTAATTTCTTCCAGTTGATGTTCTCTTCTAGCCATTTTTAAAATAATCATCAGCAAGATCACCTGCATGTGACATTAATGATGTTATTTGATAATTTTCACATTCTTTTGAATCACTTTTTTGTAAAAAAAAAATGAAGATAAATGCAGATCTTTTCCAATCATCTGACCAGGTAACTGTCTTCCAAATTTCTTAGCATAGACTAGTGAGTAAATCCTGTACAGCTTTATTCAGCATATAACAGGTGATGTTGACCTTATGTATTTGTCCTTATGTATTCAATTAACCTACGTTAATTGAAAAGAACAAGGAGGTAAAATAATGTGAAAGGTGTAATAAAAAAATTAAAAGTGCCAGGTGACTAAGGGTAAGTACTGGGCTATATGTGTGGATGAGAAAGGGAAAGAAGTTGTGGATAGTTAACAACAACAAAGCTTAATGTCAACACATTAGACCAACACCAGAAATCAGCATAAGAGAGAGTTGATAAAAGAAAATTAATACTATGTTTGACTCTATTCCATCTTGTTGGAACCAACTCAGAGTTGACTCTCGAGTGAGTTTCCAGAGACAATAAATTACACGGGGAGGAAACTGTTCACTTTCCTCCCAAGTAGCAGCCAGTGGATTTGATCTACCTGCTTTTGGCTTGGCAGAGTAACTTCTTTTTTTAAAAAATTTTTTAAAATATTT
>NW_006399751.1:48001055-48006708 GCF_000299155.1 Elephantulus edwardii | reverse complement strand
GACGGCACATAACAACAACAACAACAACGTCAAAGGACAGAAAACACATCTATTGTTATTATTAAAAATGTTTCCTCAACCATATCTGTTTCTAATAGTCCAGTCTACAGATCTATGGGTAATGTCCTGTGTCATGACCCTTCTGAAACAAGCTACTACATCATGTCTCTCTTTGACAATAATAATAATAGTAATTCCTCCTTGGGAATAGATTGTAATATACTTGCCAGAACACAGAGAAAAGAAATGTTGTCCTTACAGTATATGGTCAAGGAAGCACCATGGTCTGTTGTTTTGTTTTTTGAGAACAGATTCAATTTCCCTCACCCCCTACCCATCAAATTGTACAACCCCATGATTAATCCCCCTTTCCTGCTACACATCGTCATCCCTCTGCTTCTAGCCTCTCCCACCCCTCCTGGATCCCTATACTCATTCTACAATAATGGTTTTATACAATTTTTATTCTTGTGGGACTGAGTTAGTTCACTCAGCATTATGCTTTCCAGTCTTTTCCAAGTTAGGTAATAATTTACAAAATCCTTGCTCCTGCAGCATCAAGGTTTAAAGAACAAAACTAACACACAAAAACACTTCTGTCAAGTAGATTCTAACTCATGATGGCCTTCCAATTGGTTTCTGAGGCTGTAAATCTGAAGAGGGAGAAGATTGCCTCATTTTATCCCTTTAAACAACTGATGGATTTGAACCACTGATCTTTCAGTTAGCAACCCAACATGTAACTCACACCACCACCAGTCAGATCTCCTTCATCAGGTTTAAGGGAACCACTAATTAAGAAATGTAGCCTTTAAAATCCAACAAGGATTCCAGACTTACAATAAGACTTTCATCAGTAGCTAAAGTCTGTCAGACTTCCCTATTTCTACACAAAGTGCCTTTGACTTAGATTCTCTCATACAACATGATTTAATACAATAGATACTAACATATAATAATAATAATCTGAAAAAATCACATCTAAGTCCTAGCTGTAGGTTTTGTATGTTTTTCTTGCATATGATTTTATTTTGTATTGACTTGTATACAAGATTCAAATACATTGTGTTTCATTCATGAACATTGTGCTTCACACATTCCTTCACATTATTTCATACAATCCTTTAAATACATTGTTTTATAAAGTCTATGACCATTTGAAAAATATCAGTCACCTTTATCTATGTCTACCATTACCCCATCTTTTCAAGTCCACATTGAATTTCTCCCATTTCCTCACACACATACACCCATCTGCCCACCAAACTAGCCTAGTAATTTCTCCCCTCCCCATTTTCCATCCTTTTGCTTCGTTTCCCTTCCTCCTTTGGACTTTTATACACATCTTAAGAGTTATTCTTCTATGACTGGAAACCCTAAGTCTCTGCAAACTTTCATTAAAATTAATTAAAAAAAGAGAAGACTGACATAGGGGTTGGGGGGAGACAGAGAAAGAGGGGATAAATAATGTATACTGCATTGAAACAGATGAGGGAGAGAGCTGTTTAAAACGGATATGTGATTAGATATTATTGTTATGACAGGAGTCCCGAATGAAGGTAGCATAGTGGAGTGGACTTGGAGAGAGGGTTTGAATAACAATGAAAGAATTTTTTTCTTTTACTTTTCAAAGAGAAAAGCTAATGTGGGGGAGGGAGAAAATGCCGGCAGAAAAGTGCAACAATGAATGAATGGAAATCGAAAGTCTGTAAACTTTCATTGAAATAAATTTTTTAAAAAAGGACAAAAATGTCTTAGAAAAACAAGAGTTATTCTTCTGTTTTTATAGTAATGATATTATGAAATATTTGCTTCTTAATATATCTTTTTAAAATTGGTAGTCTCAAATATCTCTGCTATCCTGAAAAGTATTACTGCTATTAACTTACACTGCTTTGCTGTTCATTTTTTTTCCTCATTCTAGGTAATGGTGAAGCCCTAAAGATAAGTATTAAGAAGAACTAAAAAAATTTGCTAGTGTTTAAACACTGTATGCTGAAAACGTTCTTTTTTAGCATTCAGTATTTGTTACTAGTCATTGTTGTTGGTATTCTACTGGGTTCTCCCCTAAAATTTCTGCTTTCTTGATGGTAGGACAAAGGAGGAACAATCCTACCACAGAAATCATAATTAATTCCAATATCATCCTCGATTAGGTTTCAAAACCAAAACATGGGGTCAAAAATATCCTATATCTAGTGCCAGACTCCCTTTAATGAAAATATATTTAAAGCAGAGAAAGATAGAAATTCCAAAATATTTATGATGTTTTCATAATATTCCATTGTGTAAATGTACCACGATGTCTCAATCTATTCATTTGTTGATGGGCATTTGGACTGCTTCCATATTCTTGCTAATGTGAATAATACTGCTGTGAACATAAGTGTGCATATCTCCATATGTGTCTCAATTCTAGTTTCATTGGGATATATTCCTCACAGTGCAATAGCTGGGTCATATGGAATTTCTACATTCAGCCTTTTGAGGAAATGCTAAATTGCCTTCCGAAGTGGTTGAACTCTTAAAATCATGCCCAAACCCATTGGTAGTTAGTGTATCAATCCATATTCTTCCTCTCTTTTGATGACCTTTACCAGAATGCTGTATCTCTGAGGACTGGTTTTTCCTGCAAATATGCCCTAAGTAAGTGTTTCATCATTGGTATTGTAGTTTTAGATTGGCTAACATCTGATAAAACTGGGAAAAGGGAAGGATAATTTCTCAGTTGCAGCTATCATCAAATTAGTTAGAGATGGAGTCCAGTAGCCCAAGAATTCCCAAATGGCACTAAGGGGAGAAAAACCATGATATTTCCTGGTCAAATAAATTGGAAAAGGGAGTCACATTCAAAAACCCCTACAGAGAAACTGACAAAGTGCATTAGCACATACAAGCCTCCAACGCATCCAGTAGTAAACCCAAACCTCTTAATATCTCAACAACAAAAATTTTCCCCAGGAAGCTGTTTTTTCCCTCTCTGCATATCAACATGTCATGGAGAATACTCCCTCAACACCAAGTTTAGGAAGTCCTGCTGTAGTCAACATCATGATATGCAGAGAAAGGACTGGAGCTGTCAATGATATCATCTTGATTAGCTCAACAATCAACCACCTTGACACCAGCAGTGAGGAGATCAGGAGATGTACAGCCCTGAGGAAGTCCACTGTCAGTCAGGGACCTCTGCAAAGTGCTGAAAAGCAGAGTTGAGTTTAGTTTGCAGTCTAAGATGTGCCAGATTCAGACCATGTTTTTTTCAATCACTTGCTATGCATCTAGGAGCTGGATAATGAATAAGGAAGAAAAAAAGAAATGATGTCTTTGAGTTGTAGTACTGGAGAAGAGTACTGAGTATTTCATAAACTGCCAAAAGAACAAACAGATATGTCTTGGAATAAGTGAAATCAGAGAGCTCCTTAGAGACAAAAATGATAAAGCTCCATCTCTCGTACTTTGGACATCTTGTTAGGAGAAGCTATTTCTTATAAAGTGATACCATGCTTGAAAAGATGGATGGTCAATGAAAGGAAGGAAAATCTCCAATGACATGGACTGACACAGTAACTGCAGCAATAGGCTCAAGTATGTCAGAGATGACGAGGATTGCATAGGATAGAAGAGGGTTCAGGTTTGTTGTTCATAGGGCCACTATACTCAACTCGATGGCATCCAGCAACAATGGCCTATGGAGTACATTTTAGTTTACAATGGAAAGATACAACTCCATCCTATCTCCATACCTAGGGATTCATTTTACTTGGAGGACTTTAAGCCCTCCCTCACCTATTTACAATGAAAAGTGGTGGGGTCACTACCAACTACTCTGATGTTAGGTGCCACCAAGTAGGAACCGACTCATAGCTAACCCTCCAACAGGTTTTCAGTGGCAGTAAATTGCGGAGGATGAGATTGCCCATCTTTTCCTACAGAGCAGCTGGTGGATTCAAACCATGTGCTCTAGGATTGACAGTGCAATTTCTTACCATTAGGCCACCAGCCCTTCCTACCAACAACATTAAAGATCCCTTTATCATACTTGGACTAGGGGGAGTTTAAGAAGATTGAGCTTAAAATAAAGATGGTTAATGAAAGGTCATCAATAGACAACACCTTTAATTAAGGCTAAGAAAAGTTCTTCCACGCTGTGACAAAATTGGTCATTTATTAGCTACCTTCGTAGCAGTACTATGAACTATGGTTTGCAGTTAGACACAAGATCAAAGTGTTTCCCTACAGGTCTGGAGGAAGCAATCATTAAACCATAATCACTTTAAGTTAAGCATAAAATTGAAAATGGTAACATATTTTGAATTTCTAGTGTAATAAAGGATCATGGTGTAATAATGCCCATGGAGATGGAAGGATGGCTTGAAAAGGAATACATTCTAGCACAGAAATGTGTTAGTGTCTGGCATTACTCAAAGAGGAAAACAGGACTCCAATCCGACCCCCTATAAATCCTCGTGAGGACCCGCCTGATCGTGCAGCCAACTTCTTCCCATCTTATTAAAGTGATTATTTAAGCTGAAATTATTCATTATTTAAAAGGTTGTTATTTAACATGCTTTTTAACCTTTCTACTAGTATTTAAATTCATACATACATCAAGACTGGGAGAACAATCATGATTTATGGGAGGCCTAAATAACAATTATTTGGCTCCAGGCTCCCTCTACTGTCTCTACAATAATAAACAAACATTTTGTGACACCCTCTTGACTAGATTCCATATGGCAGTCAAAACAAAAGCAGTCTTGTTAAGGATATCCTTAATATGGTAATCAAGAAGTTCAACATTTGCAGAAAGCTGAAAAAACTTATAAGTTCATAAAATATTTTTAGAGGTAGAACTCGTATTGGCCATCTTATGACGCAAATAGAGAATCCTGGCAAAAAATATTATAATTGCAAATAACATACTTTCTTAAGAATTTCTAACATTCTAAATTTCAGCTTTACAAGCTTCATTCTATATTTTAGAATATACTCTTAATACTAAAATATGTCATAACTTCTAACATTCTAAAATTAAATTTCATCCCATTTTTCCAACAATGTACTAAACATCAGGACACTACATTCTTATCTCACTTCACACAACACAGCCAACATAATCCCTTCTAGCCAAACATGACACAGCAATCTTGTATTCCTCTCTTAACATTCAGCAAACTAACGTATGCTTTTAGCTTTACAGACTTTATTTTCTAATAATGTGCTCTTAACAGAACCATTTGAAGTTGTCATTATTCGGATCATTTTGACTCACAAATTTCATATGCTTCAACTTAATACATGAAAATGAAATTGTCAACAAAGAGAAGGTTGCATGTGTGGGTATGTATGTGTGTTTGGGGGGTGGTTATTATTTTAATAAACTGCACTGTAAAATTCTACATATATTGTTTAATTTACATAATGACTCTTAACCAAAATTACCCAAAGAATACATTCAAGCCAATGCCTTATAGGAATGTGTAAATAAATAATAACTTGAGTATAGGATTAAAAAAAAAATAAGCCTTGAGGTTAAAAACTACGATGTTCCAAACCTACAACCAGGAGAAGATAAAATAGATGAATGGGACCTTCTAAGAATCAAATCCCTATGCACATCCAAAAACTTCTCCAACAGGGTAAAAAGGGAAGC
>NW_006399751.1:47999224-48000833 GCF_000299155.1 Elephantulus edwardii | reverse complement strand
GAGGGCCTTCCTCTCCTGCGCTGTCCCTCGACCCTCCCAAGCATGATGTCCCTCTCCAAGGACCATTCCCTCCTTACAACATGTTCAAAATATGTTAGAGGAAGCCTCAATCCTTGTCTCCAAGGAGCTGCCCAGTTTAACCCTCTCCAGTCCATAGTACCCTCAATAATCTTCTCCAGCACCACAACTCAAAGGTATCAATTCTCCTTCTTTCCTCCTCAGTCATTGTCCAACTCTCTGATGCATAACAAGTGATTGCAAAGACCATGGCCTGTACCAGACACACCAGTCTCCAGAGAGACACCCTTGCTCCTCAGAACTTTGGAAAGGTCCCTAAACAGCAGACTTTCCCATCACAATACATCTTTTAATTTCCTGGCTACTGGTGCCAAGAGTGTTGACTGTGGAGCCAAGCAAACTAATGCTGTGTACAATCTCAATCTCTTCGCCATCCATCCTGATGCTCCCAATTGGTCCAGTGGTGAGAATCTTTGTCTTCTTGACATTGAGCCTCATATTGAAGGCTGCAGTCCTTGACCCTCTGCAGCAAGTGCTTCAAGTCCTCCTCACTTTCAGCAAGCAGGGTTGTGTCATCTGCATAATGCAGACTGTTGATAGATCTTCCACCAATCTTGACCTCACATTCCTCCTCATAGAGCCCAGCCTCCCGCATAACCTGTTCTGCATACAGGTTGAAAAGGTATGGAGACAGGACACATCCCTGGTGTATGCCCTTCCCAATTTTGAACCATGCAGTGTTTCCCTGCTCTGTTCTGATGACTGCGTCTTGGTCCAAGTATAGGTTTCTCATTGGCACGATCAAGTGTTCTGGGATTCCCATTCTTCTCAGAGTCAGCCACAGTTTGTTATGATCCACACAGTCAATCACCTTTGCATAGGCAATGAAACACAGATATACATTCCTCTGGTGTTCCCTGCTTTCAGCTAAGATCCATCTAACATTAGCTACAATATCCCTAGTACCATGACCCCATCTAAACCCAGCCTGGACTTCTGGCAGTTCTTTGCTGATGTGCTGTTCCATTCATTTTTTTTTATAATCTTCAGTAGAATCTTGGTTGCATGTGAAATCAATTATATTGTTCTATAGTTTCCACACTCTATTGGGTCACCATTGTTTGGGATGGGAACAAATATAGATCTCTTCCTATCCTTTGGCCAAGATGCTAGTCCAGAGCAGCATCTTTTAGCTGAAATATGTCAATTGGTATACCATCTATTCCTGGAGCCTTATTTTTTGCTATTTCCTTCAAAGCTGCCTGAACTTCATCCTTCATCACCATAGGCTCTTGCTCATATGTTGTTTCATTAAATTCTTCTGTGTCTGCCAATTCCTTTTGATACAGTGACTCATAATAAATATCTATGCACCAAATGAAAGATCTGTAAAAGATATAAAACACCGGCACTGGCTGAAAATCGCCTGTGACTTCATCCATAGCCACTGGTGAGAGTCAGCGCCCAGAGCCATCAGGGGCTTTAAGCTCGTTGCCCACTGCTGTGGTGTGGACAGCTGAAACCCAGGCCCCAACAGGCACCTGGTGGGGGGGGTAAAAAAACCCAGACTCTACTTCATGCTCTGCTGGAG
>NW_006399751.1:47984521-47999124 GCF_000299155.1 Elephantulus edwardii | reverse complement strand
CTACGCTGCATTGAAAAACAAGGAACTCATGCAATATTATGCAAAATAGGTGACCCTGGAGGACATTGTGCTGAGTGAAGTATCTCAGTCACAAAAGGACAAATACTGCATGGTGCCACTGTTGTAAAACAGGATTGACATGGGGTTGGGGGGAGACTGAGAAAAATGGGTTCAATAATGTATACTGCATTGAAACATATGAAGGAGAAAACTGTTTAAAAGGGATATGTGAGTAGGTATTTTTGTCATGACAGGAATCCAGAGTGAAGGCTGCATAATGGAGTGGACTTGGGAGGAGGGATTGTAAAAAGATGAAATAATTTTTCTTTTCCTTTTCCAAGAGGGTGGTGTACTAGGGGGGAGAGGGTTGGGAGGGGGGAAAAGTGCAACAATGTATGAATGGCAATCCAAAGTCTCTGTAAATTTTCATTGAAATGAATATTTTTAAAAAAATTTAAAAAGAAGAAAACAATAAAAACTATGATGTTACAAACTGTTTCACAGAGGAAAGTAATAAAGAAAAATAGAAAATCCATATGTTTATAAGACAAAAGCTGGACATAAAATAGTTAACATTTTAACCAAGGAAGCAGGAAGTAGGGCAATTTGCATAGACTTCAAACAATCTCACACAATTGAGAAAAATCAGCAAATCCTAGAAAGAATTAGAGGTAAAAGCCAAAGTCAATACACTTCAAATACCCATGGTGTTTCACAGTAATTAATGAGAAAGCATACTTTGGGTAAGTTCACACTTGGCACAAAATAAATATTAATTCAATCGTTGGTAGTTTCCCAAAAAGTTAATATTTTACAGTTCAGAATTTGGAAATTTCTCAAGTTTGCCTTGAAGCCAGAATAATGTTGTGGGGGTTTTTTAAGTCATGTTTTCATAGTCCTAGGAATTCAATCTAAGGAAAACAGATGCTATCAAAGATTTATTTACAAAGATGTTCATCGAAACCTTATTTTTATAGTTACTATTCATCACTTAAATCTTTTGCCCAGCAATTAGTAGTATATTGTGAGTACTCAGTAAACATTTTTTAAATCAAAATTTAAATGAAAAAAGTTAGACATTTCCAAAGTCGACTGGCTAAGTAAGTTTAGGTTAAATTACAGTTTATATATTTTATATAATACTATATGACCATTTAAAGTATCTAGAAGACCTTCCCCCCCCTCCCCCCAGAAGGCCTTTTAATAACATTGGGACAGTGTTCAAGAAAGAATGTGTCCCAGAGAAGGAATAATCCCAATATACATGTTCCAACTTAACTGTGCTCATGTGGAACCTATACTTGGAACAGTCTGTTGTGCAAACAGAGCAGGGGAACATTGCATGGTTTAAGATTGAGAAGGAAGTGCATCAAGGTTGTATTCTCTCTTCATATCTATTCCATCTGTATGCTGATCAAATTATTCGAGAAGCTCGACTCTATGAAGAGGAGTGTGGCATCAGGATTGGAGGGAGATTCATCACTAACCTGTGTTGTGTAGATGACACAACCTTGCTTGCTGAAAGTGAGGAGGACTTGAAGCATTTGTTGCAGAAGACCAAGGAATGCAGTCTTGCATATGGATTGCATCTCAATGTCAAGAAAACAAAGATTCTTACCATTGAACCTATAGGAAGCATCATGACGGATGGAGAGGAGATTGAAATTGTCAACAGCTGCATCTTGCTTCGACCCACAATTAACACTTTTGGTACCAACAGTCATGAAATAAGGAGATGCGTTGCTCTGGGGAAATCTGCAGTTAGGGACTTTTCAAATTATTGAGAAGTAATGATGTCAGTACAAGGACTAAAGTGCATCAGATTCAGGCCATAGTTGTTCTCGTTACTTGTTATGCATCTGAGAGCTGGACAAAGAATAAGGATGACAGAAAAAGAACTGACGACTTTGAGCTGTGGTGTTGGAGAAGAGCACTGAACATCCCATGGACGACCAAGAGAACAGATATGTCTTGGAGAGGGTGCAGCTGGAGTGCTCTTCAGAGGCAAAGGTAATAAGACTTCACCCCACATGCTTTGGGCATGTTGCTTGTTGATTGTTGTTGATTGACTTCGAGTTGAGCACGATTCATAGTGACTCTATGAACAAAAAGCTTGAAGCCTTTCTACAACTAATAACATTTATCAAAGTTCATAGAGTTTCTGGAGATATTTTGTTTAGAAGTGGAGGGGCTATTCCTGGAAGAAAGACATGATGCTGGGAAGGATGGAGGGTTGGCAAAGAAGAAGAAGGTCCTCAACCAGGTGAATTGACACAGTGACTGCTGCAATGGGCTCTCATGTGTCAAGGAAGTGTGAGAATGGCACAGGATAGAACTGGGTTCATATCTTTTGTTCATAGAGTCTCTATAAGTTGTGCTCAACTCGACGGCATCTAACAACAACAACATGAGAAGCAATGATGTCTGTCTAGAGCCTAAGGTGGGCCTGATCCAAGCCATGGTCTTCACAATTATTTGCTATGTATCAGAGAGCTGGACTAAGGATGACAGAAGAAGAATTGATGCCTTCAAGTTTTGGTGATGGAGAAGAGTCTTGAACATACCATGGACCACACAGAAAACAAACAAATCTGTCTTGGAGATAGTGAAACCAAGTTTCTCCTTGGAGGCTAGGATTTTGAAGCTCTGTCTCACATATTTTGGGCATGTGGCCAGGAGTGATGGGTCCTTGGAGAACATCATGCTCACAAGAATGGAAAAACAGCACAGGAAAGAAAGACCCAGGATAGACTGATACAATAACTATGGCAATGGGGGTGTAGGTGTGTCAGAGTCAGTGAGACTAGCTCAGAACAGGGCTGGTTTCAGAGCTGTTATATATAGGGTCACTATGAGTTGTGGGTGACTCATCAGCACATAACAACAGCAATATGCTTGCAGGGAGCTTTGGTGGCATTGTCCATAGAGAGTTGTGCTGTTAACCCAAAGGTTAGCTTCTGATGGTTTGGATCCACCAGCAGCTGCACAGGAGAAAGATGAGCATTTTCCTCTTGCATGATTTACAGCCTCCTTGGAAACTCAATGGAGGGTCAGTAATGAGATAGATAGATAGATAGATAGATAGATAGATAGATAGATAGATATGCAAAAGTTGGACAGTGAATAGGAAAGACTAAAGAAGAAATGATTCTTTTAATTGTGGTATTCGTGAAGAATATTAAATATATTGTGACCTGACAAGAGAATAAGTAAATCTATCTTGGAAGAGATAGAGCAAGAATGCTTCTTAGAAGATGGTAAGACTTTTCCTTACATACTTGATGCATGCTATCAGGAGGGGTTAGTGTCTCAAGAAAGAGATTATGGTTGGCAAAGTTGAGGGTTCATTAAAAAAAGAATATCCTTTATGAGATAGATTGATTTAGTAGCTACAAAATGTGTGGGTTTAAGAGCAGTAGAAATTGTGAAGTTGGCACAAGATTGGATAGAATTTCATTCTGTTGTGTATGAGTAGTTGCTATGAGCTAAAGCTGACTTGAAGGCAATTACTCATAATAAGAACAATATGATATTCAGCTAACATTCAGATGGAATATAATAATAATATATACATTAAAAATGATGGATCTTATTTCCGGCCTCTGGCAGTGTTCTCAGGGGATGCAGGAAGTGCTGGTCACAGACAGTGAAAGTAAATGTTTGTATCTCCGCATTGCTTTTTCACCTGCTTTACCTGTTACCCTCTTGACCAAGGGCCTGGGAACAGTTCTCCTAGTGCCTGTGGAATGTAGTTTGGGACGGAGTGGTTGAGTAGCCTGACATCATGTACTCTGTCCTCGGTGGGCCCTGCTCTCAGTAGGATATGGAGGAAAAAAGGAGAGCTGGCCATGGACATACTTTGGCTATGGGCATAGCAAGACTCGATTGGTTGTTTGGTGGGTGGGTGTGTTTGTGGGTGTTGGAGATGAATAGTTGATAAATTTATGGAAGTTTTTTTCTAAAACTGTCAGATATACATAAAAACTCTTCACAAAAGAAAAGAAATTATGGAGCTTACTAAAGAGTGATGGTTGTGGTTGTTGTTCTGTGCCCTTTTTTATCAACTATGACTCATAGTAACCCTATGAACAAAAGCGCTCAATCTTACCCTGTCCTAAGCCAGTCTCACTATCTCTGACACACTTATCACCATTGCTACAGTCCATGTGTCAATTGTTTTTGGCATGACTCAATATTTGTAGAAATACACATATATTTACAGATGGTTTTTCTCCTCCACTTGGTCAGAACAAATCTTTATGAGATCGTCTTGATAATTTATTCAGTGGTCTGAATGTACAGTGGTCTAAGTGGAGCCCTTCTTTTGGATATTATACCAATTCTGCACAAACATTGTTAGGATGAGTAAATAGTATTTAAACAAAATTACTATTTTTTTTATCTGAAACAAACAGTGGGTTCCTGCAGATGTTGGGCTAGACACTTTGTTATCTCTAATGCATCCAGTGACCTTGAAAGTATCTTCTTTTCTTCAAACTGTATTGTTAGTTGCAGTTCACCAGTAGATTCCAATTCAAGGGTATCTTATGTGTACAGAGTAGAAGTACTCTATATCTATAGAGTTTTCAATGCTGCCACCTCTGGGAAACAGATTGTCTCTGGAGGCACTCTGGGTAGATTTGAACTGCTAGCCTTTTGGATAGCAGGCAAATGCTTAACCATTTGCATCACTTTAGAACTCTATTTTTGTACATACAATAGATAGTAATAACAACAACACATTGTTAGTAATAATAATAACAGCCAAGATTTATTGATAAATTGCCATGTGTCGGGCTCTGTATTCTATGTATGCTTTCAAGGATCTTCTATATGTGAAAGCTTTTTCACTTTTGAAGCTCATAGCCACCCACCAATGTACATATTCTCTTCCTGT
Organism: Elephantulus edwardii; assembly: GCF_000299155.1. NCBI lineage: Eukaryota > Metazoa > Chordata > Mammalia > Macroscelidea > Macroscelididae > Elephantulus > Elephantulus edwardii. The sequence continues at coordinate 47,994,227 of NW_006399751.1, read as the reverse complement.
GGTTCTTGTTGTATACCATCAAATCAGAATTAATTGCACAGGAGGAGCTTGTTCATCCTTCTCCTGTAGAGCAGCTGGTGGATTTGAACTACATGCCTTTGGGATTGCAGTGCAGTTTCTTTCCACTAGCGCTCCCTGTTGTTGTTGTTATGTGCCATCAAGTCGCCTGTGACTCATAGAGACCCTATGTACAACAGTCCTAAACCCTGCTCTATCCTGCACCAATCTTATTCTATCTGACACACCTACACCATTCCCCTAGTCACTGAATCAATCTATCTCATCAAGGGTCTTCCTCTCTTGCACTGTTCTTTTCCCCCCCAAGCATGATGTCCCTGTCCAAGGACTGGTCTTGCCTTGCAACATGTCCAAAAAGTACCTCAGATGAAACTTCAGAATCCCAGTGCTCCCTAGAATATCCATATTCTAGAAGGAGGGTATGTATGTATGTATGTATGTATGTATGTATGTTAGCTTAGAGGTAAGGAAGTACACTGCCAATACAAAGGTGACGGTTGTTGTTGTTATGTGCCGTTGACCCTATGAACAACGGACCTGAACCCTGCCCTATCCTGTGCCATCTTCGCAATCACTGACACATGCGAACCTGTTGCTGCAGTCACTGTGTCAATCTATCTGGTGGACAGTCTTTCTTTTACCCTCCACCTTTCTAAGCTTGATGTCCCTCTCCAAAAAATAGCTCCTCGTAGCAACATCCCCAGACGATGTGTGATTTATCATCTTTGCCTCCAAAGAGCACTCTGGCTGCACCTTCTCCAATACACACATTTGTTCTTTTGGCAGTCCATGGGATATCCAGTACTCTTCTCTAGCACCGCAACTTACAGGCATCAGCTCTTCTGTTATCCTTATTCATTGTCCAGCTTTCAGATGCATAGCAAGTGATTGAAAAAATGATGGCCTGAATCGGGCACAATGAAAAGATACACTGTTCAAATCCATCAGCTGCTGCACAGGCGAAAGATGGACAATCTTCTGCTCTGCACTTTATCGCCTCTGAAAACCTGCTGGAGAGTCAGCTCCAACTAAGTGGTATATAACAACAATAGAAACTCTAACCTCAAAAGTTAAATAGAGTTTATACCTCTTATTACATGACTACTCTGTGACAACTGAGTCCAGATTTGATTTTAACAAAAGGGCTCCATACAAAATGTTGCCTAGCAACAAATCTATTCTAGCGACTTCGCCACCTCAAGAGAAAAAAGAAAAGAGAAAAAGTCATTCTTTCCTAGAAGTCGAGCTTCAGAAACAATTGGAATTTTCCAGCAGAAAAGCTCTTCCCCGCCCCCCCCCCCCCCCCCCCCCCGCGCTTCTGTGACCGAAGCAGTTTCTTTAAGCAACCTTAGCGACCAGCCCCAGGACAATCTCACTTCCTCTGCCCCTGCAGCAGCGGTCCGCGCGCGTGCGGGAGCCGGGACTGGTCACGGGCTGCTGAGAGAGGACGTCCGAGGTCCTCCCAACTCGGATCTGTTGTCCAGAGATCATCCAGGAAACCCACAGGTCTTCTTGGAACTACTTCTGGAAGCCAGGCCCTGTGAGGGGCATTTGTGGATCCGTATCTAAAGAAATCTTGCCCCAATTTACGATTCTCTTTTCATTCCACAAGTTTAAAATCCTAATAAGGTGATACTGACTCTGTCCTACTCGCTACTAGGACTAGTCATGGGCACGGATATTCCGATCCACTTTCCTTCTATCCCTATGAAAATAAAAGGGGCGCATGCAGGCAGTTTGGGGGCGAATGTCCCAAAGACTCACAGCATCGAGACTCTCCAAACCGGCTTCCCGGCGCAAACGTCGCGCCTCGCCAGGCCCCGCCCCGCTTCGTCCACTCCGCCCTATCTGCCTCCATTACCCCGCCCCGCTGCCAAAGCACCGCCCCGCCGCCGCTTCCGGAGCTCGCCCCGCCCCTCTCCACCGACCCCGCCCCCTCGGGGTGGCTCCGCGCTCTGTCTGCTCCCGCCCGGCCTCTCTACCAGTCGCAGGGCCCCACTGGAGGGCGCTTCTGTCTCCATGGCGACGCGGCGTCCAGTGCTCTACGCTCAGAATTCCGCTCGAGCTGCGACCTCTGGTTGCTTTCCGCGTTTTCCTTTCCTGTGGTCTGTGCGTCGGCGGCACCAGCCGGTAAGAGGTGCCGCTTTCAAAACAACCCAGCCTATCATCATCAATTACTATAAATAAGATGAAAATAAATATTGTAAACTTGAAACTAAAAAAAAAAACAACCCAGCCTTCACCTGGAGTCCCTGGGGACCCAGCGCTTGAACCTGCTAACTTGACTTCACTTTACCCTCTCCAGGTTTGGGCTCTTGGGTTCCCCAACTGCCAAGGTGCTGCCGGACAAGGTAGGATCCGCGTGGTGGTGAACCCCACGTTCCGTTTCCCCTTCCTCTCTCGCGGAGGATGAGGGGTCGATGTTCGTGGCTGCATGGGTGTGAATAATAACTGGGGAGTCTGATGGACGTGTTTACACAGCCATTGTTGAGTCTTCCGTCCGATTACCCCGTTGTTTCTCCATCCCAGTCCTTTCCCCACCCTCCCACCTCCATTCTTTCACTTTGTTTTGTTTTAGCTTAGTGGCCAATAGAGGCCCATAGTTGCCAGTGGTAAAGCTGTCTGTACCTTCCAGATAGAGCATACTCCATCCTCGAAATTTTGGTGGAATTTGGACATAACATTTAGCACCTGTAGGCTTGCTTGTTGTTAGGTACCATGGAGTTGTCTAGGACTCATGGCAACTCTGTGAACAACAGGTGGAAACCTAGCCTTGTCCTGCAGCACGTACGGTATCTACCATGCTCAAGCCATTGTTGCAGTTACTTTGTCAGCCATATCTTCCTGACCTCTGCTTTTCTACGTAAGGTGTCTTTTTCCAAGAACCGTCCCTCCTGACAACATGCTCTAAATTTCACTATCTTTGCCTCTAAGGAACACTCTGGCAGCACTTCCTCCAAGATAAGAGTTGCGAGTTCTTTTGTCAATCCATGGTGTATTCAATACTCTTTGTCAAGCCCACAATTCAAAGGCATAATTTGTCCTCTGGATTCCTTATTCATTGTCCAATTTCCACATACATGTGAAGTAATTGAAAATACTATGACTTGAGTCAGGAGAACTTTAAAGAGGCATCCTTGCTCTTTTGCACTTTAAGGAAGTTTTTGATAGCAGATTTTCCCACTGTAACATGTCTTTAAGATTCTTAACTGATGATGCTACATTGAGTATTGATTGTGGATCCAATAAAATTAAATGCTTGACTACTTTTGTCTTTTCTCCATCTATTATAATGTTGCCTGTTGGGTGGATTTTTGCTTTCTTGATGTTGAGGTTAAATCCATATTGAAAGTCATAGTCATTCATTTCTGAAATGTCTCTCAAACTCATGGCTGTAGAATCCGGTCCAATTCATAGCTGACCCTCCAAAGGGTTATCAGGAGGCTACAAACGTACAGGAGGAGATTGACCATCTTTCTCCCTTGGATCCCCTGGTGAATCCAAACCAGAATGACATGACCTTTCTTTGTGTTGACAGTGAAACTCTCTATAGACTGTGCCACTAGAATCCCTCAAAAATCCTACAAATAAAAGGTCCTGCTTTTGTTGTTGTGTACCATTGAATCAGAACCCATAGCTGACCCTTTAGCAGGTTTTCAGAGGCAGTTAATCGCACAGGAGGAGATTGCCCATCCTTCTTTCACGAAGCAGCTCGCAGACACATACCATGTGCCTTTGGGATTGCAGCACAGATTCTTACCACTAGGCTACCAGTCTTGCTTACACCTGTAAAAAAAAGAGGTTGGGGAGCTCTGGTGGCCTAGTGACAGAAAGCTGTACTGCAATCCCAGAGGTGCGGGGTTTAACTCCACCAGATGCTCTCTTCGAGGAGGAAAATTCTCCTCCTGTACCAGTCAGATCCAGTTTGATGGTACACACACACACACACACACACACACACAATAATAAAAAGAGGTTGGACAACAGATCACTTATATATAGAAATCACTTTTGAGGACAAGTGTCAACCTTATGTGAAATGATAACATTGACTTAAGACCCAAAATTAAGGGACTATATGGGTTTTTTTGGTCTATTCAACCCTCTCGACAATAAATCTGTATTTAAAATAACATGTGGCATAAATTTGTTTGGATTTCCAGAAGCTAAACCTGTTCTTAACATAGAGTCTGTAGAAGTTTCTTTTTGGAAAGAAATCTGATGCTAAGAAATGTCTTAGGACAAGGAAGCATCATCCTCCTAAAATTCAAGCACAATGATCCCAAATTTATTAGTTCTCTATTATTATTATTAATTAAAGTTCATTATTATTTTGTTTAGAGAAAAACAAAATCAGGCAAGCAAGCATGCAGACAGACAGAATACACTACTCTGTGTCACTTACTAGACATCCTTTAGTGTTTTCTCCCCCTTCATCATTGTCCCATCTGGCACTGTAGTCTTTAAGGAGTTACATTGCCAGCCCCGAGTCAGAACCTCTGCTGGTTCAAATCCAGGAGTGGCTTGGTAGGAAAAAGATGGGCAGTTTCCTCTTGTGCACTTTACAGCCTTCTGAAAATCTTCTGGAGACTTAGCAGTGAGTTGGTAAGAAATCAGCATCAATGAGTTTGAACTGTGTTTTGAGTCTCAGTTGTGCATTTAGAACCGACAAAACTGACTCCATTTATCACATCTGGGATTGTCTTTGCTAAGCTGTAGGCTGTAATGCCAACAAGTAGTAATAGGATGCTGTGTTGTGTTGTTGTTATGTACTATTAAGTCAGAACCACCCCATAGCTGAGATTGCCCATCCTTCTCCCATGAAGTGGCTAGATTCGAACTGCATGCCTTTGGGATTGCAGTGCATCTTCTTACCACTAGGCCACCAGAGCTCCTAGTAATAGGAAAAAGAGGAGGAGAAGTAATTTTAGTAATTGTTATTTTAGTGGTAGGCAAGCACTACTAGGAGTTCTGGTGCCATTGTGGTTAAGTGCTAGGCTCAGTGGTTTGAACCTATCTGAGAAAAATACTCCAATAAGGAACATTTCTTAGAGGACCAGTGTGAGTCAGAATAGACATGATGGCACACAACTAACATTATTTTACAATTATTATTCTTAACTATTTCCTCATAGATGCCATTTTTAACCATTTACAATAAAGGAAACTGAATAAAGAGAGGTTGAGAAACTTGCTCAGTTTGTAGGTAGATGTAGAGCTTCAATCCATATTGAAGGCTGCAATCCTTGACCTTCTGCAGCAAACACCTTATGTGTTCTTCAATTTCAGCAAGTAAGGTGGTGTCATCTACATAACACAGGTTGTTGACTCCTCTAATCATGATGCCACATTCTTCCTTGTAGAGCCCAGCCTCCCAAATTATCTGTTCCACATATAGATTGAAAAGGTAGGGAGATAGGACAAATCCCTGGCATACACCCTTCCTGATTTTGAACCATGCAGTGTTTCCTTGCTCTATTCTGATCATATAGGTAATCATCAGATATGGCACAGCAACTATACTATGTACTAAAGTTTGAGAAGTATCCCAATATATTGTGCCATAGTATTTTACTGTTTAAATATTTATCCAGTGTGGAACAAATGACTTGGGAGGCTAAAAACTTTATGAAGAAGAATGTGGCATCACAATTGGAGGAAGGCTCATCAACAACCTGTATTATGCCTATGATACAACTTTGCTCACTGAAACTAAGGAGGACTTGAAGTGTTTGTTGCAGAAGGTCAATGACTACAGTCTTCAATATGGATTCTATCTTAATATCATGAAAACAAAGACTCCTACTACTGAACCAATAGGCAGCATCACAATAGATGGAGAAAACAGTGAAATTGTTAACAATTTAATCTTGCTCAGGTCCACAATCAATACTCTTGGCACAAGCAATAAGGAATCAAAAGATGCATTGTTTTAGGAAAGTCTGCTCTCAGAGATATCTTCAGAGTGCTGAAGAGCAACAGTTTCCTTCTAGAGACTAAGGTGCATCTAATCCAGTTGCTTGCTATGCATTTGAGAGCTGGACAGGGAATAAGGATAATGAAAAAAGAATTTATGCCTTTGAGTTGTGGTTCAGGAAGAGTGTTGAACATACTTACCGTGGACTGATGAGAATAAACAGTTCTGTCCTGGGAGAGATTAACCAGTTTGCTCCTTGGAGGCAAAGATTTTGCAACTCCGTCTCACATCCTTTGGGTGTGGTATCAGGAGGGACCATTCCTTGGAAAAGGATATCATGCTTGGAATACTAAAGACTATGCATGGGAGAAGAAGACCACAAATGAGATGCATTGACTCAGAGACTGTGGCCGTGGAGCCAAGTGTGTCAGCAAGAATGATTGGTTTATAATAGAGCAGGGTCAGAGCTGTTGTTCATAGGGTCATTAAGAGTTATAGTCAACTTGATGGCACAGAACAACAATAATACAAATCCTCTTTTCTATCCCTGTTACCCTTGCCCTGTAATTTACATTAGTCATCTCTCATCTGAACTTTTAAAAGAAACTTCCAACCTTTCTCCTTAACCCCCATTTTTGTCCCCTCTCAAAATTGCCTTCCACCCAAATTGCTATCCAGGTAGACTTTCAGAAAAGCAGATTAAGTTAAGTCCTAACTCCATGGCTTCTAATTCAAAAAATTCTCTATCATCTGATTAGGTGCAGCCTGCCCATCCAGCCATTTCTGCCACTGTCTCCGTCCCAACCTTGACCCTTCAGCAACATCAAGGTGCTTAATGCACCATGCGTACGCTTGTTTCTACACTGGCATATGCAGTCTCTTCTCTTTGGGGACACTATGTTCCATTCAGACTAGACAGCCCTGACCGCTCTCCAGACTGTCTGGGTCCTCTTTGTTCTCCCATTTATTTAATGCACATCTCTGTTGTTGGGCTTCCATGATCTTTTATACTTTATGTTTCTGATTCCCCAGTTAGAGTATAATTGAGTATGGAAAACAAGAGCTGTCCATTTTTTTATTTCTGTGTCATTGGTGTTTGGTCTTTGTTTTACATTTATCTGTGCTTTATTGTAAATTCTATGTATTGACATTTCAAAACATAAATAAAAGTATTATGTACCTTCTGTGGTGGTAGTTATTATGTGCTGTCATGTCACAGCCAACTTACAGCTAACCCTCCAGTGGTTTTCAGAGGCAGTAAGTCACACAGGAGGCGACTGCCCATCCTTCTCCGGTGGAGCAGTTGGTGGTTTTGTACCAGTGCATTGGGGAATTCAGCACAGCTATTTACCACTAGGCCACATTGTATTTCAAGGACAGAACAGCTATTACTAACATCAGCTCCACATTGCTGGTTTGGGTTTTTCTTCTATCACTTGGTGGTTTTGTTACCTTTTTTGGAAATAGAATTCAGGTAAGTTTATTACCGTATTCTTTAGTCTTGAGGAGGTAGAAACCCCACCAAAAAACAAACTCAAGAACAGTAAATCAAGATTTTCTTCTGGTCCCACACAAACATCTCTTCTTAGGGTCACATTGAGCTGCCACTGATTTCAGGGGAGTCTTTAGAAGTCACCACTATGGCAGAAGACATCAAGACCAAAATCAAGAACTACTGAACTTCCCCCTTTTAGTAGCTGCTTCCCCACCCAGAACCACGCCAGGAACTGCTGGTAGGACTGCCTAGATTTCCACAGCTGCAAGAAGGCAGTGACTGCTAAAGGTGGTGGTGTCTCCACGTGTAAACGGTAACAGCACGTGTACAAGTCCCTCTGCCCGTGTCCTGGGTGTCAGACTGGGATGACTGCAGGGCAGAAGGCACATTCCCTGAGGAGATCTGAACTAACCCACCTTACCTCTCTCCCATAATCTTGAATTGTGACTTAACTAATAATAAAAATTACTGGAAAAGTGGGGGGGGGGTGAAGGAAGAATAGTAATGTCAAATGGTAAGCATGTGCATTTATTATACAATTTAGGAGTGGCAAGTTCTGGTGGCCTAGTGGCAAGAAGCTGAATTGCAATCCCAGAGGTGCAAAGTTTGAATCCACCAGATGCTCTGCTGGAGGCGGGACAATCTCCTCCTGTACCAGTCAGGTCCGATTTGACAGTATATACACACACAAATAAGAATAAGAAAAAAATTATAATTTAGGAGTAATCAATTCTAATTTCTGAAGTTTTCAATGTTGATTGATTAAATTATGCATATTATATTTTAGGAACAATGGGGAAAGATACAGTCATTGCAAAGCAGGAGGAAAATAATAAGTATTGCTTTCAAGACAGCAATGATAAATTACCAAACTCAACAGATGATGGTGAACATGAGCCTGATGATGATGATGAAAACAGGAACCCTAATAAAAGTACTCGTGCCCCATTGGAGTTAATGACAGAAGTAAGTTTTACTTGTGGAATGTAATTTAAGAAACCTAAAAATAATTGAAATAACAACATTGTATACTGCCTTTAATTTTTTTTAAAAAAAGTAGTATAAAGGCTTGTCCACACACAGATGTTTTTCTGGCTATTCATCTTTCTTGCTACTAATGCCAGGTTAGAGGTAAAGCTGGTCCTGGAAGTAACATACAGTATTCTGGCAGGGCAGAGGCAAGAGTTAGAGAAGTTTAAGTGGAAAACTGTTAAATGACCTTTTGCTGAATCTTTCTCCATAATAGCTGCTGAAGTTAAAAAAATAAGTAAGACATGTCCTTGACTTCTAAGAACTAATAGGCATAGATGTATACATATAGAAATAGAGATATAGAAATAGTTACTAGAAAAATATTAGGGATCTCTGGTGGCTTAGTGGTAAGAACCTGTGCTGCAATCTCAAAGGCACTCAGTTCAAATCCACGAGCTGCTCCACTAAAGAAGGATGGGCAATCTCCTCCCACACGATTACTGCTTCTGAAAACCTTCTGGATGTTCAGATACATATATTGAAATAGTTACTAAAAAAATATTTACAGTGTTATCTGGGAACAGAAACGGTTAGTTGCCTGGAAAAACAAGGAGGAGCTCAGGGAGTATGGGGAGGATTTCTAGTTTTAGAAACTTGAAGGAAGGCAAACATGAGCAAATTTATCTTTTAAAGAAGTGGAAAGGGTGTTCTTGATATAAGAATACCATGTTCAAAATCTTTGTACTGACTGTTTTACACTGAGCAAAATATTAATGCATTTATGGGTTTTTTATAGTTTGATAAGATTTTGTATTGAATATAATTTCATTGTATGGATTTACCTTAGTTTGCTTATCCATTCACTTTTTGAAGGCCATCTTGGTTACTTCTAGTATTTGGCATGTATGAATAACATTGTTATAAAAATTCGTGGGAAGATTTTTTTAATAGATGTGTTATTAGCTCTTAATTAAACACTAAGAAGCACAATCGATGGATCATATATAAGATAAACCTGCCTTTAGCGTTACAAAAAACTGCCAGATTCTCTTCCAAGGTGGCTGTCATCTTACATTCCCACCAACAATGAATGAGAATTTGTGTTGTTTCACTTTCTGATTATCGTTTATTATTGACATTTTTGGAGATTTTGCCCTTTCCATAGATTATAAAGTCACATAATTTTATTGTTTTAAGTTATAAATTCTAAATGCCATGTTGTTGTTGTTATGTGCCATCAAGTCGTTTTCGACTCATAGCGACCCTATGCACAACAGCCCTAAACCCTGCTCTATCCTGCGCCA
>NW_006399751.1:47973306-47975351 GCF_000299155.1 Elephantulus edwardii | reverse complement strand
AGGACTCTCCTTCATAGGGTCGCAATGAGTTGCCTGCAACTCGACGGCACTTAACAACAACAACAACAACATCTTGATGTTGCCTATTAGTCCAGGGGTGAGGAATTGTGTTTTCTTGATGTTATGATATAACTTATATTGAAAGGTGTAATCTTTTCTCTTCTGGAACAAGTACTTCAAGTCCTTTTCACTTTTAGCCAGCAATGTTATGTCATCTGCATAATATAGGTTGTTAATGATCTTTCTCTGATGCTGATGTCACATTCTTCTTTATATTGTCCAGCTTATTGAATGATTTGCTGAACATACAGATTGAAGGGAGAGAGAAAGAATACGTCCCTATTGCACCATGCAGTGTTTATTTGTTCTGTTTGGACAAAACCACGTACACGTTCTTCTCATTGTTGGCCATAAGTTGCTATGATCTGCATAGTCCAATGTCGTTACATAGTCAATAAAACATAAGTAAACACCTTTCTGGTATTCTTTGCTTTGAGCCAAGATCCAGTTCACATCAGCAGTAGTATCTCTTGTTCATGGCCTCTTCTGAATCCAACTTGAATTTCTGGCAGCTCCCTGTCAGTGTATTGTTCCAGCTGCTTCTAAATAATTGTTAGCAAAATTTTACTTTCATGTGATATTAATGCTATTGTTTGATAATTTACACATTCTGTTGGATCACCCTTTGGGGGGGAATGAGAACAAATATGGATCTCATCCAGGCAGTCTCTACCAAATTTCCTGGCATAGACTAGTGAGCATATCTAGGGCTGCACCTGTTTGTTGAAACAGGTTGATTAATATTCCATCAATTCCTGGGGCCTTATTTTTTGCCAGTACCTTCAGAGCACCTTGAACTTTGTCCTTCATTACTCTTGCTTCTTAATTATATGTCACTTTCTGAAATTTTCAACATACATCGGTTCTTTTCGGTACTGTAACTGTGTATTCCTCCCATGATATGCCCTGCATCACTCAGGATTTTGCTCATTGTTTTTGTTGCTGATTGCCTTCACGGTGAGCATGACTCATAGCGACCCTATGAACAAAAGGCCTGAAGCCCCTCTACAACTATTGACATTTATCAAAGTTCATAGAGTTTCAGGAGGCATGTTATTTAGGAAGTGGTTGCCTGCTTCCAAACCTGTCATAGTATGTTATTGTTTTTATATGCCATTGAGTCACCTGTGATGTATAGCGACCCTATGTACAGCAGCTCTGAAGCATTCCCTGTCCTGAGCCAGTCTCACTAAGTCCGACATACCAGCCCCCATCACCTCAATTATTGTATCAATCCATCTGATCCGGGGTCTCCCACACCTGTGTTTCCTCACCTGTACTATCTGTCCACCCTTCCAAGCATGATGTCTGTCTCCAAGGACCGGTCTCTCCTGGCCACGTGACCAAAGTAAGTGAGGCAGAGCTTCAAAATCTTAGCCTCCAAGCAGAGAGACTTGGTTTCACCTTCTTCAAGACAAATATTTATTTTCTTGGCAGTCCAAGACTCTTCTCCAGCACCACAACTCAAATTTTCAATTCTTCTTTTGTCATCCTTAGTAATTGTCCAACTCTTTGAAGCTTAACAAGTAATTGAGAATACTGTGGCCTGTATTAGGCGCACCTTTGTATTTAAACAAATATCACTGCTCTTCAGGACTCTGGAGAGGTCCATGACAGCAGATTTTCCCAATGCAATTTGTCTTTTGATTTCCTGACTGATGGTGTTAAGAGTGTTAATGGTAGATCCAAGCAAGCTGTAATTGTTAACCTCAATCTCTTCTCCATCCATCATGGTGCTGCCAATTGGCCCAATGGTAAGAATCTTTGTCTTCTTGATGTTGAGCTTCAATCCATATTGCAGACTACAGTTCTTGACCTTTTGCAGCAAGTGCTTCTGGTCCTCCTCAGTTTCAGCAAGCAAGATTGTGGCATCTGCATATTATAGGTTATTGATGAGTTTTTCTCCAATTCTGATGCCACACTTCTCCACAGAAAGCCCTGCTTCCTGAGTGATCTGTTCTGCATACAGATTTAAAGGGTACGGG
>NW_006399751.1:47965270-47973206 GCF_000299155.1 Elephantulus edwardii | reverse complement strand
CAGCAAGTGCATGAGGTCCTCCTCAGTTTCAGCAAGCAGGGTTGTGTCATCTGCATAACGCAGATTGTTAATAGATCTTCCACCAATCCTGATGCCATAATTCTCCTCATAGAGCCCAGCTTCTCGGATAATCTGCTCTGCATACATGTCCAAATGCCATAAGATGCTAAATACCATAAGATGCTGAATATCTTTTTATATACTTATTTGTAAAAGAATTTGTGTGTGTGTATGTGTTAAATACAAATTCTGTATTATATATGTGTTTTGTAAATACTTTCCCATGCTATCCTTGCTTCTAGAACCATCTGCTTTTTCCAAGACATATTTGTTTGTTCTTTTGACAATCTATGGTATATTCAGAATTCCTCATAATTAAAAGATATCTGTTGCAGACCGAGGGTCTCAAAGAATGGAATAATTTTATAATTATTAACAATGAGACAAACAGCCAGGAATGAGATAGAGCAGAGAGCATAAAACAGGGGGCCAGCAGTTCTCCACTGAAGACTCCAAGCCAAGCTTCTCTGTATCCTTACTGAAAATTATTAGGAAGTAAATCACAAAGAGAATTCAATGCAAACGAAGTCAAGCTCTTTCTATTGAAAACCTTCTTCTTGACTCAGGAGGGAGGGGTTCACAAATGCAAGAATTTGGTAAACCCTTAAGGATTACCTTGAAGCCTCAGGGTGAACTCTAGCTCAGGAAGTAACACTCCCTCTGTAGGGTGCCCCTTGCTGTTTCCTGTCTGCAGGGAACAAATAGCTCATTTTCTGGGATCTGCCACAAGAGAAATCCTAACTTCTAAATCTGTAATTCCTTCAATTCCTGAACAAGGGTTTTCATATAATATTTGGTATAAAGTTTGGCTTCCCATATTTCTCCCCTTTTGTTTTTATCATAATTATGTTATCATCTAGACTAGCAGATATCATTTGGTTTTCCTTATTCATAGTCTTACTTTTTACATGTTTATGAGGAAATTGAAAATACTGTTACCTGAGTGAAGCGTACCTTCATCTTCAAAGTGATATCTTTACTTTTTAACAGTCTGAAGAGGTCTTTTGCTGCAGATTTTCCCAATGCAGCACATCCTTTGATTTCTTGACTGCTCCTTCCATGCGCATTAATTTTGGATACAAGAAAAACTAAACCCTTGGCAACTTCAGTCACCGTGCTTTTGATACTGGTCTAGTTGTGAGAATCATTATTTTCTTTATGTTGAAACATAGTCTAAGCTGAAGGCTGTAGTCTTTAATTTTTATCAGTAAGTGGTTCAGATCTTCTTCACTTTCAAAAGCAACATACTGCCACTGAGTCAAGTCTGACTCATAAAAACAGTACAGTAGGTTTCTGGGTCTATACATCTTTGTATAAGGGGACTGATCTTTTTAAAAAAAATTTTTTTATGTTAGTATTTTTTGTGTGTGTACTGTCAAATCAGATCTGATGGTACGGGAGGAGATTGCCCATCCTTCTCTAGCAGAGTATCTGGTGGATTCAAACTGTGCACCTCTGGGATTGCAGTGTAGCTTCTTGCCACTAGGCCACCAGAGCTCCCTGCTCATCTTTTTTTGTAGGACACTGGGTAGACTTGTACTGCTCACCTTTTATTTAGCAGCTCAACATATTACACACTACACCGCCAAGGATCCTGATCTGCACGTGGAAGATTGTTAATGAGTCTTATGATTATGATGCCATTTTTTTTCATAGAGTCCAATTTACACATTATTTGCTTCACAGATTGAATAAATATGGTGAAAGCACATAACCCTGACATACACCTTTCCTGACTTACACCACACAGTATCCTCTTGTTCTTCTTGAAGGGCTGCTTGGCCTGTGTGTAAGTTTTGCAGGAGTACGATTAAACACTGTGTAATTCTCATTCTTCACAATATTGTCTGTAATTTGTTATGATCTACACAATCAAATGTATTTGCATCGTCAGTAAAACATAAGTTAGCATCTTTTTGTTATTCTCTGATTTAAGTCAAGCTTCATCAAACATCAGCAGTGATATCCATCCTTGAAGTCCTCTTCTGATTCCAAATTTAATTTCTGACAGTAACCCATAAATGTACTGTTGCAATGGTTTTTAAATTATCTTAAATTTTAAGATATTAAAATGTAATTATTTTTTTAATTAAGAAGTCTTTAAGATTTTAAAGTTTAAGCCATATTTTGCTTATTTGATATTAATGATATTCTTTGATAATTTTCACATTCTGTTAGATTCCCTTTCTTTGACATGGGCCCAAACACAACATTTCATTGATTTAAATATCTCGGTTGAAAGAATTGTCAGGTTTTTTTCAATTCCTAAAGCTTTATTTTTTCCTAGTGCCTTTAGTGGAGCTTGGACTTCTTTCTTTCTGTACCATCAGTTGTTGATCATGTGCTTTCTCCTGAAATGGTTCAGTGTCCACCAATTCTTTTTAGTACAGTGACCTTATACATTCCTTTCTTCTTGAGATGACTCACTACTTAGCCATAGAGTCACTGAGTATTGCAACTCAACACATGAATTTTTTTCTTCACTTCTTTCAGCTTGAGAAGTACCAAGACTATCCTTTCCATTTGACTTTATAACTCCAGATCTTTGTATATTTCATTATACTTTACTCTCTCTTCTTGACCACCCTTTGAAATCTTCCATTCAGCTATTTTACTTCATTATTTATTCTGTTTTAAGTACACACTGGAAATTTGAATTTGGAATGAGTATGATATGATATTACAAAAGCTTAGAATTACACAGGATCATACTTATTCCATGCTACCTTACCATGTTTTTGTTAGCTGCTATCCAGTTGCCCCTAACCATGCATAGTAGAGCAAATTGGACCATTATAATCCATAGTGTTTTCACTGGCTGATTTTTCAGAAGTAAATTACCAGACATTTCTTCTTAGTCTGTCTTAATCTGGAAGCTCTGTTGAAATCTATTCAGCACCATAGCAACACTCAAGCTTTCACTAACAATTGAGTGGCAACCATGCATAAGGTGCAATGGACTAGAATTAAACACTGAGTTTTATGTTCTGCCTTGAACACAATGGTTCTGTCACAGCCATAAACCAGAAGAGAATAAAGTAGATGAATGGGACTTTGTAAGAATCAAATCCCTCTGCGTATAAAAATTTCTCCAACAGGATAAAAGGGAAACACACATACTGGGGGAAAAATAGTTGGCAATGATATATATGATAAGGGACTTATATCTAAACTTTATAGAATACTCTAGCACCTCAACAAGAAAAAGAAAGAAAAACAATCAAGTTATAAAATGGGCACAGGATATGAATAGACACTTTACCAAAGAAGACATTCAGATGGCAAACAAACACATGAAGAAATGTTCAAAATCTCTAGCTAGTGCAACAGTGAATGAATGGAAATACAAAAATCTCTGTAAATGTTCATTAAAATGAATTTAAAAAAGATTTAAAAATCTCTAGCTATCACAGAGTTGCAAATCTAAGCAACTCAGATATCATGTCACTCCAGTAACAATAGCAAAGTTCAACAGAGCAGCAAACAGCAAATTCTGGCAAGGTTGTGGAAAGATTGGAACTCTTAATCACTATTGGTAGGAATGTAAAATGGTACGCCACTATGGAAGGTGGTCTGGCACTTTCCCAAAGAGTTGGAAATAGAAATACCAGCTAACCCAGCAATTCTACTACTGGGAATATACCCTAAAGAAACCAGAGCCATGACTCAAATAGACATATGCACAATCTTGTTTATTGTTGTATTATTCAAAATAACAAAGAGATGGAAGCAACCCAAGTGCCCATCAAAAAACAAATGGATAGAAAAAACTATGGTACATTCCCACAGGATATTATGGAATATTATGCAGCATTGAAAAACAGTGAACTCATAAAACATTACACAACATGGGGGATTCTGGAGGACATGACGCTGGGTGAAATAGTCACAAAAGGAGAAATACTGCATACACCACTGTTATAAAATAGGACAGATATGGTGGGGGAGGGTTGGAGAGAGAATGGTAGAAGAGTAAATAGATTATGAACACTGCAGTAGAACAGATGAGAGGAAGAACTATTTGAAAGAAATATGTTTGTTGTTGTTATGTGCTATCAAGTAGCCTGTGACTCAACCTATATCTTGCAACCCTGACATATCCTGAGTCAGTCTCACTGACTCCAATACATCTACTCCCATTACTGTAGTTACTATGTCAGTCCATCTCATCTGGGGTCTTCCTTTCCTGCAGTGTCCCTCCACCCTTCCAAGTATGATACCCTTCTCCAAGAACTGGTACCTCTTGGCCACATGCCCAAAGAATGTGAGACAGAGCTTCAAAGTCCTTACCTCCAAGGAAAAAGTAGGCTTCACCCTCTCCAATACAGACCTGTTTATTCTCTTGGTGGTCAATGGTATGTTCAGTACTCTTCTCCAGTACCATAATCAAAGGCATCAATTCTTCTTCTGTTATCCTTAGTCATTGTTCCCCTCTCCAATGCATAGCAAATAATTGCAAAGACTATGACCTAGATCAGGTGCACCTTAGTCCCTAGACTGACAATTAGGCATTTTATGTATGACAGTAGTCTGGAACAAGAGATGCACTGCAGGGTGAGGTCAGGGAGGAGGAGGAGTGAAGAAAATGTGCAAAACAAATATATATATTTAAAAAAGAATTCTGCCACAGCAATACCAGCCCCTCTTTTAGCTTGCCATGTGTTGTTCTTAGATACTATCCAGTTTATTTCTGCTCGTTGCAACCCTCCATGATAGAGAAGATGGCCCTAAAGAGCTTCTCTAGGCTATAATCTTGAAGGGAAAGATTCTGTTCTTCCTCTGTAGCCTCTCAAGAGGTTGTCCAACAAGTAGCCTTTCAGTTAGCAGTTGAGTTGTACTACCAAGTTCCTTATCTTGCATGAAGTGCTCTTAAATATCCTTGATTATTGACTGATTTGAGACTCAGTCCTGGAAAAATGTATAAATATCAAAAGCAAAATAATGAATCATTAATGGAGTATTTTCTAGGCAGTACATAATTGACATTTTAATTCTCTTTATCACAACTTATGCAAAGGCTTTCTTACTTTTCTCTAGTTCTTCAGAGCAGAAATGGACCGAGACTACAATCTGGCCAAAAAATTATGTCAGATGAGTAAGTACAAAATATTTTTCTATTTTCTAGCCTTGGTTTCTAAATAACTTCCATAATATGTCTGGGATTCCATTGTCATTAGTCTAGTAAATAGAGGGTCTCAATGATAGTAAACTATGTTGTTAGGTATATGTACTGATTTAGACTTATTAAAGTACTTTTGAATAGGAAAAAAATTATATAGACCAATTATCACCATTGGAAAAATAAATACAAATCTTTATCTTCATGATCATGAACTATTAACTATGTTTTTTTAAAAAAAAGCATAAAGAAGTGTCAGATAATTCAACAATCAAACCTTACTTAACATGAAATTATTCCACAAATAGAGTTGCCTGCATGTATCATACTCTTGGCATTGGAAATGTAACAGTCAACAATCCCTTATTTGTAGATTTTACATTCTAGTGTTGTTGCTGTTATTGTTATGTGCTTTTGAGCCACCTATGACTCATAATGACCCTATGTACAATGGCCCTAAACCCTACTCTATCCTGTGCCAATCTTACTGTCTCTGACACACCTACCCTCATTACCCCAGTCACGGAATCAATCCACCTCACTGAGAGTCTTCCTCTCTTGTGCTGTCCCTCCACGCTCCCAAGCATGACCTCCCTCTCCAAGGACTGGTCCCTTCTTGCAACATGTCCAAAGTAGGTCAGATGAAGCTTTAGAATCCTTGCCTCCAAGGAGCAGCCTGCTCTCTAGGACAAACCTGTTTGTTCTCCTAGCTGTCCATGGTATATCCTTCTCCAGCACCACAGCTCAAAGGCATCTATTCTGCTTCTATCATCCTTAGTCATTGTCCAGATTTCTGATGCATAGCAAGTAATTCAAAAGACTATGGCCTGGATCAGGCACGCCTTAGTCTCCAGACTGACATTGTTGCTCTTCAGTACTTTAGGAAGGTATCTGACTTTCCCAGTGCAATTCATCTTTTAATTTCCTGGCTGCTGGTACCAAGTATGTTGATTGTAGAGCCAAGCAAACTGAAGCTGTCAACAATCTCAATCTCTTCACCATCTATCATGATGCTCACACTTGACCCAGTGGTGAGAATTTTTGTTTTCTTGATGTTGAGCTTCAACCCATATTGAAGGCTGCAGTCCTTAACCCTCTGCAGCAAGCACTTCAGGTCCTCCTCAGTTTCAGCAAGCAAGGCTGTGTCATCGGCATAGCACAGATTGTTGATGAGTCTTCCTCCAATCCTGATGCAGCATTTCTCCTCATAGAGCCCACTCTCTCAGATAATCTGTTCTGTAAATATTGGTGTTGTTAGG
The DNA here is from genome assembly GCF_000299155.1 of Elephantulus edwardii. Classification (NCBI taxonomy): domain Eukaryota; kingdom Metazoa; phylum Chordata; class Mammalia; order Macroscelidea; family Macroscelididae; genus Elephantulus; species Elephantulus edwardii. The sequence goes on along the minus strand of NW_006399751.1, from coordinate 47,966,768 downwards.
TGACCTCGAGTAGATGACCTCTCACAGAGACAGACCTCTACTTTTCCCTGCATGATGTCTTTTTCCAAAGATTGACCCCTCCTCATAACATAATGTGAAGTTTCACTATCTTTGTCTCTAAGGAGCACGCTGCTTGTTTTTTTCTTTTGGTAGTCCACTAGTTGTTCAGTACTCTGCCAATACCATAATTCAAAGGCATTGATTCTTACTCTGTCTTCCTTATTCAGTGTCCAACATCAAGGTACATAGAAAGTAACTGAAAATACCATGGCTTGAATCAGTCTTGAAGAGGCTTATTCTTTAAATTGATATCATTGTTCTTTAACACTTTGGAGAGATCCCTAACAGCACATTTTTCCAGTGCAACACATCTTTTGAGTTCTTGACTGCTGCTACCATGCTGTTGATTGTGGAGCTAAGTAAAACTTCAGTATTTTGTCCATCTATCTTGATGTAAAACATTATCTGTAAAACATGATAATAATACTCCTTATACAGTTGCAAGAACTCAGTGTGATAATGCAGAAATAGCTCTATCACATTATCTAAAACATTATTTTTGTTGTTGTAATTGTTAGGTGCCATCAAGTCAGCTATGAATCATAGCGACCTTATGAACAACAGATCGGAACCTTGCCCTGTCCTGTGTCACCCTCAAGATCTTATATGCTCCAGCCTATTAGTACTCATAAAGTAGTAGTTATCATGGTTGGAGTCCTTGAGTTATATAAATTATTAACACAGTCACCTGGTAGCCAAAAGGTTGGAGGTTCAAGTCTACATAGAGGTCCCTCAGAGGAAAGGCCTGGTGATTTACTTCCCCAAAAGACAAGCCATTGAAAACTGTTGTTTAAAGAGGTGGAAACAGAACATAAGGGCACAGGGCCAGGAGCATCTCTCAAAGGGCCAGAGGGAGTAAGGATATAGCACAACCTCGCATGGTCCCAGAGCAGAAAGCAGATAAAGCCCATAGCCCCGCTCCAGGGTACCTGTGGATCCCCAGCGGCAGCAAGAGATTTGTTTATTCATTGTTGACTCACAGACTCACAGTTATGGTACCAACAATGGGGTTTATTGGGGATGGAGGTTGGAGAGTGAGGGAGGCAAAGAATATCACAATATCACCCAAAATAAATCTAGGTTTTAGCCCAACAGTTCCAAGGCACAGCTCCTCAGTTAGTCCAGGCTCCGGTTTCAATACAGCAAACAGCTTTTCCTTCCATCTTCAAAGGCTAGAACAACAAAATCTAGCTATGGCCAGCACAAACGCAAGAAGCCTCAGGTCACACCTTGCCACAGTTTCTCCACAGCAGTGCCAGTCTCTCCACCACCATGGTCTCTACCCTCCCCAGGGTCTTGCCACCACAAGCCTTGCTTGCCTCAAGGCTTGCTTCAAGTCTTTCTCACCGCAAATCTTGCTACTCTGTATGGGAAACACCCTTTTACTTATCCTAGTCCCACAGCTGATGCTGATTTGCAAGACCATGTGTCTGTAGTT
>NW_006399751.1:47886680-47964380 GCF_000299155.1 Elephantulus edwardii | reverse complement strand
TGGTTGCCTGCTTCCAAACCTGTCATAGTATGTTATTGTTTTTATATGCCATTGAGTCACCTGTGATGTATAGCGACCCTATGTACAGCAGCTCTGAAGCATTCCCTGTCCTGAGCCAGTCTCACTAAGTCCGACATACCAGCCCCCATCACCTCAATTATTGTATCAATCCATCTGATCCGGGGTCTCCCACACCTGTGTTTCCTCACCTGTACTATCTGTCCACCCTTCCAAGCATGATGTCTGTCTCCAAGGACCGGTCTCTCCTGGCCACGTGACCAAAGTAAGTGAGGCAGAGCTTCAAAATCTTAGCCTCCAAGCAGAGAGACTTGGTTTCACCTTCTTCAAGACAAATATTTATTTTCTTGGCAGTCCAAGACTCTTCTCCAGCACCACAACTCAAATTTTCAATTCTTCTTTTGTCATCCTTAGTAATTGTCCAACTCTTTGAAGCTTAACAAGTAATTGAGAATACTGTGGCCTGTATTAGGCGCACCTTTGTATTTAAACAAATATCACTGCTCTTCAGGACTCTGGAGAGGTCCATGACAGCAGATTTTCCCAATGCAATTTGTCTTTTGATTTCCTGACTGATGGTGTTAAGAGTGTTAATGGTAGATCCAAGCAAGCTGTAATTGTTAACCTCAATCTCTTCTCCATCCATCATGGTGCTGCCAATTGGCCCAATGGTAAGAATCTTTGTCTTCTTGATGTTGAGCTTCAATCCATATTGCAGACTACAGTTCTTGACCTTTTGCAGCAAGTGCTTCTGGTCCTCCTCAGTTTCAGCAAGCAAGATTGTGGCATCTGCATATTATAGGTTATTGATGAGTTTTTCTCCAATTCTGATGCCACACTTCTCCACAGAAAGCCCTGCTTCCTGAGTGATCTGTTCTGCATACAGATTTAAAGGGTACGGGGAACAGGATGCATCCCTGACACACCCCTTTTCTGATTTTGAACCATGCAGTGTTTCCTTGCTCTATTCTGAGGACTGCTTCTTGGTCAAGTATAGGTTTTGTATAAGCACGATCAAGTGCTCTGAAATTCCCTTTTTCCTCAATGTTAGCCACAATTTATTGTGACCCACACAGTCAAATGCCTTTGCATAGTCAGTGAAACACAGACATTCTTCTGGTACTCTCTGCTTTCTGCCAAGATCCATCTGACATTGGCAATAATGTCCCTACTGCTACAACCTCTTCTAAACCCAGCCTGTATTTCTGGTAGTTTTCTGTCACTGTACTGTTCAAATCTTTCCTGGATAATCTTCAGCAAAATTTTGCTAGTTTGTAATATTAGTGATATTGTTCAATGATTTCCACACTCTGTTGAGTCGGGTCACCTTTTTTTTTTAATAGGAATAAATAGAGATCTCTTCCAGTCAATTGACCAACTAGTTGTCCTCCAGATTTCTTGGCACAACTTGGTGAGCACATGCAGGGCAGCATCATTTGTTGAAATACATCAATTAGTATTCCATTACTTCCTGGGGCTTTATTTTTTGCCAAGTCCTTCAGAGCAGCCTGCACTTCCTCCTTCATCACTAGGGCCTCATGCTCATATGTTGTTCTTTACATTATTCTGTGTCTACCAGTTCTTTTTGATACAATGACTCTGTATACTCCTTCCATCTGCTTTTTTTTAGCATTCCTTTTGGTTCTGCTTTATTTGTTCATAAGTATCAGGAAGTAGTAACAGTTTATTTGGCATGTACAGTTGAGGTTCCATCTGCTTTTAATGCTTCTTGAATCATTCAGTATCCTGCCCATAGCATCCGTAAGCATTGCAACTCGTGGCTTGAATTTATTCTTTATTTCTTTCAGCTTAAGAAATGCTGAGCAAGTTAAGCCCTTTTGATTTTCTGACTGCAGGTCCTTGCACATTCCATTATAATATTTTTGCCTTGTCTTCCCGAGCAGCCCTTTGAAATCTTCTATTCATCTCCTTAACTTCTTTTCTTCTTTCATTTTCTTTTATTCTTTTTTTTGTGTGTGTACCATCAAATTAAATCTGACTGGTGCAGGAGGATATTGCCACTCCTCGCAGAGCATCTGGAGGATTTGAACCGTGTACCTCTAGGATTGAAGTGTAGCTTCTTGCCACTAGGCCACCAGAGCTCCCATCAGCTCCTTAACTTCTTGATTTCTTCCCTTTGTGTTGGCTTCTCGGCACTCTAGTGTAGTATTCAAGAGTTTCTCTCTTCTGACATCCATTTTGGTTTTTTTCTTTAGTAATGACTTTTTGCATTCTTCACAAACGATATTCTTGACGTGTTCCCATAGCTTATCTGGTCTTCATTCATTAGTGTTCATGGTCTCAAACCTATTCCTGAGTTGGTTTTTAAATTCATGGGAGAAAAACTCAAAGTCAATTTTTTTTATTTCGGTGAATATTATTTAACTTTCTTTAAATTTGTTTTCGCTTTTTTTAATCTTCTTTAGTTTTAATTTGAACTTGCATAGAGCAGTTGATTATCTGTTCCACAATCAGCACCTGGCCTAGTTTTTACTGCTGATATTGAAGTTCTTCAATGGTTCCTTCCACAGATGTAATCAGTCTGATTCCTGTGCATCCCACCAGGTGACATACATGTGTATAGCCTGCATTTATGTTTCTTATAAAAGGTATTTGCTATGTATTTGATTGTACAGAATTATAACATTCTATCTCCAGCTTCATTTCTGTCACCAAGTCCATATTTTCTGACTACCGATCCTTCTTCCTGATTCCCAACTTTTTCATTCCAGTCACCCATTTTATTACAGTATCTTGGTTACATGTTCGATCAATTTCTGACTGCAACAGTTGATAGAAATCATCTGTTTCCTCCTCTTTGGCACTGGTTGTAAGCGAATAAATTTGAATGATAGTGGTATTAACAGATCTTCCTTGTATGCATATGGATATTATCCTGTCACTCACAATATTGTGTTTCAAGAAGGATTTAGAAATGGCCTTTTTAACTATGAAGGTGACCCTGTTTTTCCTCACCTTTTCATCTCCAGCATAATAGATCATATGATCATGGTATTCAAAATGTCCCATGCCAATCCATCTCATTTCACTAATACTCAGTAGGTCAATATTTATGTGTTCCATTTCTTTCTTTACAAGATCTAGTTTTCCTACCTTCATGCTTCTCCCATTCCATGTACCAATTGTTAATTTCTTTTAAAAATTATTTCTCCTCCTTCATGTTTTCCAAATTTGAGGGTTCAACTTCAGTTACCATATCTGTTAATCTACTCTAAGTGTGCTCTGCTGTATATAGGGTTTTCAAAGGCCAGTTATATTTCAGAAGTGGATGGCCAATCCTCCTTCCTAGTCTGTCTTAATTTAGGTGTTAAGTGTTAGAAGAATATCTGACAGGCAAGTATTTCTATCTAGCAGGTGAAAGACATTTCCCTTACAGAAATAACCAATACACTCACTGCCCACCCACCCCAAGCATGTGTGACTTGTCTCTACTCTTTCCCTGCTACCTCCCCATTCCTCACACACTTATCTTCCGGGTCAAACCCTCCCTTCCCCAGTGACCTCTCAGTATGATTACCAGTCACTTCTGTGATGCCTTGCACTACACACTGGTACTGGTTTCTCACTCTGTTGCTCTGTTGTCCATCTCTTGCCTAGGAGAATGTAAGTCCAAATCCCATGTACCAACTTCAGAGAAAGATTTTTGCTTGAGGCAGATCAAGGAAATTAGAGCTCTCAGATCCCGTCTTGTGTGACTTCGTGGATTCCCGACGCTGTGTGTGTGTGTGTGTGTGTGTGTGTGTGTGTGTGTGTAGATGCCACTCAGAAAGACTCCAGTATTGTAACATGAGACTTGGATTGCTTTTTTGATTCTCTCAGCTTGAGATATGTCGAGCATATTCTTTGCTTTAGATTTTCAAACTCCACTTCTTTGCAGATTTTGTTAAAATGCTTTGCTTTGTCTTCTTGATTGCTCATTGAAATCTTCTGTTCATCTTTTTATCTTCAGCATTTCTTTTTCTCCTGTTCTCTATATGAAAATGAATATATCTAGAACAGGTTATGAATATCCATCTTTATTTATTTATGTATGTGTATATTAAGCACTTGCCATGGAAGCACATTTGAATATGTTGCTTAATCTTTTCAGACAATTCTATGAAACAGACATCATTAACCCCATTTTTTTAGATGAGAAAATGGAGGGTGAGACAGAACTAACTTCTATGAGGTCACAAAGCTCCTAAATAGAAAAGCAGGAGTAAAACCTAGATCTGACTTAAAACCCTGTGGTTTTCCCACTATTTCTCATCTTATTAATAAGTTTCTTTTTCTAGACAAAGAAATGGGAAACCTACATAAACTTTTATGGGTCAGTCAGACTAGAGATAGCACCTATGGTTGTCTAGGAAAACTATTTTATTTCTAAAAAATAATAATTCCTTTATGTAAAGCAGTACATCCTTGTCTCTTCAAAAATGTTCTGCATATTCCTTTTCTTGCCTAAAGCTGCTGCTTTCTGGCTGTTTATTTTCAGTACAGTCATTTCTATCTTCACTTAACTCTAGAGCTTTCTGCCTGGTGTCCCAGACACTCCATGGGCTCTTTGTTATGCCTTTTTTAAATATTGTATTTGGTTCCCTCCAGAAAATTTTATGTGTCTTCCATACAATTTTTCTGTGATCTCAATGTCTTCTCAGTCATTTTCCTGCTGTCTCAGGCAGAACGGATATCTTAGCTTCTGCCATTTCCTCCCAGGCATTGTAGTCAGCCTGAGAAAATGATTATTAAATGAGACTGAAAGTAGTACTTTCTGTAGTTCATGTAATGATTGACTGTGAGATGGTGCAAATCAATCTTCCTATTTTTTGGTCACTTTACCTGTAAAACAGGCACCAGAGGCATGTCACTATCAGGGAGCCACACACTTTTGCTCACAGGCTGTTTTATCTTCTACACATTAAAATATTTAGGCCTTTGAAGGTCTGTTTCATTGATTATGATCATAAATATTTAAGATAATGGCTTGAAAAACAAATCATTCCCATCACAACTTTGCTTGTTGAAAGTGAAGACAAGACCTGAAGCGCTAGCTGCAGAAAATCAAAGACTACATCCTTCAAGATGGATGGCATTATCAATAACAGGAAAACAAAGGTCCTTACCACTGGACATGGTATATGGAGAAAGGATTGAAACTGTCAATGAGTTCATCTTACTTGGATCCACAATCAATGCCCTTGTTACCAGCAGTCAGGAGATAAGGAGGCTAATTGCTTTGGGCAAGACCACTATCAGGGATCTCTCCAAAATACTGATGAGCGGTAATGTCATTTTGAAGACTAAGGTGTGCCTAATTCAGGTCATGGTCTTTTCAATCACTTCAAGTGCATCTGAGAGCTGGACAATGAATAATAAAGATGACAGAAGAAGAATAGTACTGAATACCCCATGGACAGCCAAAAGAATAAACAGGTACTGTTTTGGAAAAGGTGCAGCCAGAGTGTCCTTTGAAGGCAAGGATGGCAAAACCTCGTCTCTCACATGTTGCTAAAAGAGGCTCTGCCTTGGAAAGGGATACCATGCTTGGAAAGGTCAGCAAAAGAGAGGAAGACCCCCAATGAGACGGGTTGGAACAGTGACTACAGCAGTAGGCTTAAGTGTATCAGAGATGATGGCAATGGCATAGAATAGGATAAGGTTCAGGCCTTTTGTTCATAGAGTCACTGTGAGTTGTACTCAACTTGACAGCACGTAACAACCACGTAAGTGTAATGCACATACAGGAATATCTTCAGAAAAGACCATTCCTAAATTAGCTATCTATCTAATTTTAAGTAAAATGAAGCACTCTTTCCTGTAAGGCTATGGTATCATCATTGTTGTTGTTTGGTGCCTTTGAGTTGGCTCTGACTCATACGACCCCATATACAACAGAACAAAGCCCTACTTGATCCTGTGCCATCTTCACAATCTCTGCTTGTGTTTAAGCCCATCATTGAACTCACTGTCAGTCCATCTCCCTGACGATCTTCCTGTCGTTTGCTGACCCTCTCCTTTTCCAAACATGTTGTCCTTCTTCATATTAATTTATTACCTGTCCTAAAAACATGCCAAAGCATAGAAGGTGAAGTCTCACCATCTTTATTTCTGAAGAGCGCCCTGGCTATACTACTTCTAAAATAGATTTCTTTGTTGTTATGTGACATCAAGTCGGAACCAACTCAAAACAGACCATCCAGCAGGTTTTCAGAGGCTGTAAATCACAGGAGAGGAGATTATACATCTTTCTCCTACAAACCTTCTTGAATTACGTGCTCAGCATACAAATTGAGTTAGTTATACTAAAAGGATACACACCTGTTTTATACCCTTCCTGTTTTGAAACTACAATATCTCTTTTGCTATTTGAACAATTGCTTATTACTTATATATGTTTTGCATGAGCACACTTAAGTGTTCTGAAATTCCCATTTTTCTTAATGCTATCCATAATTTCCTATAAAACACACAGTTTTTTAGTTATCTTATTAAAACACAAGTAAGTAAAACACAAGTAAACATCTTTCTGTTATTTTCTGCTGATGTCATCAATGATACCCTAGCATATCAATGAGTCATAGCAATCCTATAGGACAGAATCACCTACTTATTGCTGTTGATTAGGGAGTGACTCATAGCTGAACTTTATTGTGTTTCCGAGGCTATGAATCACACAGGAGAAGACTGTCTCTTGGATCAGCTTTTGGTTTAGAAGCACTGGAGTGAGGTGGCCTTCGGGTTAGTAGCACATCTCCATACAGAGTAGGCCATCAGAGCTCCCTATCCTGCCGTAGAGGGTTTCTAAGGCAGAAATACATGTGGAAGCCGACTGCCACATCTTTCTCCCATAGAGCCACTGGTATGTTCAAACCTTTTGTTTAGCAGCCAAGTGCTTAATTACTGAACCACCAAGAATCCTTAAAGATTCCCAGAAAATCTTCAAAAACAACTTCTGAGCTGTTGTACAATAGTGCTAGCCCAGTCTAGTATCAAGTCATTTGTTATACAACTTGGGTTGGGAAATAGAGATACTGGTTTGATGTGCCAGGATGAATGTCATGGAATGGGGTCCGGTGAGCCACTGGAACCTAGTCAAACCATTCACTTACCTCCCTTAGCCAAGTAAGTATCACACTTGATGTTTCAGTGCCCCCTGGGGGCCATTAAGATATCACACAGGAGTTACTGCATTAAATAGATGATGCCGATTTAGGAATATTCATTCCTAAAGGTAGTTAGGGGAAAGGTAGAACCTAAAAGAATAAGTAAAAAAAATCTAAAATATTCTGAAAGGAATTAAAAGATCCACGATGGATACCTGTTGGCATAGTGCATTACATGTTGGGCAGCTAACAAAAAGGTTAGAAGTTTGAATCCACCATGCTGTGCTCCACAGTAGAAAGTTGAAGTAGTCACCTCCATTTAAGATTTATAGTTGGGCATTCTCCTCCTGTGTGATTAACTGCCTCTGAAAACCTGCTGGAGGGTCAGCTATGGATCAGTTAGTTCCGATTCGATGGTACTCAACAACAGCCTTGGAAAACAGATGAAAGGTCCCAGTGAGTTAGAACCAACTTGAAGTCAATGGGTTTTGGTCTTGGTTTTAGTACACAATGTTCTTATTAGCCTAATATTTTGCAAGATTTGTACATTGCTGGGAAATAATTATATTCCAGAAATACATTGACTGCTAACCTCCAGGTAAGTAATATGAGAAATGGAGATTGCATCTTTGAGATTCAAACCCACTTCCATCAAGTCTATTCTAACTTGGTGGCCCTATAAAACAGAGCAGAGCTGCCATATAGGATCTGTAATCTTTAAACAGGCAGCTACTTATTTTTCTCATAGAGCAGCTGATGAATTCAAACCACTAACTTTTTGGTTAGCAATCAAGCAGCCAATCACTGTACCACCAGGGCTCATACTTTGGATAGGAATTAGGAAATAAAGTTAACAATTGTTTTTCTTACTAAAGTGCTACACAAGCTGACATCCTAACTTATGACAAGTCTCTACCCTAATGACTCTGGAGTACATTGGTTCTCACCTAAGTCTAATACCTCTCCTTTATTCCGTTTTCATTATTACTGCCTTTTATTGTCAGTATATTTAGAAATCCAGTTATTACCTGTGGTAATTGGAAACATTAATTTGAGAATGATAACATCAGCAAATTAGACATAACAATTATGTGTGTAGAACATATTACTAAAGATAATGATATGCACACACATGAAAGATATGGTCAGTTATAATTTGAATACATCATAAGTTGGATAATGCTGTATATGTAAGTGGACCATTTTCTCTATTTGTGCTTATTTATCTACTTGTGTCATGATTGTTAGTGTTTGTCACAATGTGCATTTCACTTGTTCTGAGTGATAGTATATATTTTTAAGAGCTTGTTTGCTGAAATACCTTGAGACACTAATAACACACATTCTCTTGTCCATTTTCAGTCCTAGCTTATGAACCAGAAAATCCTGAAGCCAAGGAGTTCTTCTCACTTATTGAAGAAATGTTGCTGATAGGTAAAATTAAAAGTTGAAATTCCTTCTTAATAGAACTATGAACAGCCACTATTAAAAACCTCATTATTCTGAGAGATTGTCAAAGTGCACCTTGTTAATTTGGTTAAGAAATGGTTGTCTTGGATGGCTTAATGAAAACTGGCTCATCCTCTATGGACGTATGAGGGCTCTTTTCTCTCTGTGGAGTCAACTGCCCAAGCTGAGCAGGCTCCCAGGCACCTGGACACACAGTTTTCAAAGGGAATGGGACATGTTAATCACCCCCATGTGTTGAGGGATTATCCCACAATTCCAAGGTAAAGCTAACAATGAACTACTTTACATCTCATTTCTTTATTGACATGAGAAATACAGTTACAATAATAAAGTGTACATATAAACACACAGCCCTAAGTTCTAAATTAGCATTACATCCACAAACATCTATACAACTATGTCAGCTAGAATATTTTTCTTCTTTGAATTACTTGTCTGGCCCTATGTACAGTTAGCAAAAGTTAAGCTCAGATTTATCATGTTCCAAAAAGTACATATTTCTTAGTGGAGAGAGGGGCAAGGAGGATTTTCATTTTTCAGAGAGGTGAGGTATTAAGAAGCATGTTTAAGTTTTGTTCCTTTCTATGGCAGAGAAAACACAGTGTCCTGAGGAAGATGGTGATGACAGTGACGACAACAGTAGCCTTGAGAGTGAAGGAGAAAGCAGCAAGGAGCCGAGTGAAGAGAGCTCCGAAGGAGGTGAAGATGGGTGAAGTACAGCCATGTTGCTGCATGTTGCTAAAGTGGCTTAAGCTTTGTACATTGCGTTAATGTACTGTGTGAAATTTTCCTTCCTATGCTCCATGGAAATGCAAAGGAGAGAGCCCTGTTTTGTGTGATTGTTCTTTATATGCCACAGAATTCCTTTCCATTTGCCCATCTCTTAGTTTGAGCTCCTGATTGTTATTTATGCCTTAGCTCCATGTGAGTTCCTCAGAGAAGCAAACAGTAACACAGAACTAATTATGTGCCAAGTACTGTCCAAATTGCTCTACACATATTCCTTTAATTCGGTAATTCCATGACATGGTTGTATCATTATACCCATCCTGGAGAAGACAGTAGTTCATTTGTGCAAGTATAGGAAGTATATTTACTTTCTGTAACTACTGTAACTAATTACCACAGGCTTAATGGTTTGAAACAATACAAATGTATTATCTTACAGTGATGGATGTCAGAAGTCCAAAAATCAGACCCATAGGCCAAAGTAAAGGTGCATTCCTCCTGTAGGCTCCAAGGAAGAATCCATTTCCTTCGCTTTTCTAGATTGTAAAGCCCACGTTGCATTTCTTGGTTTATGGCCCCTCCTTTCAGTAACATCTGCCCAAATCCTCATGTTCCCATCTCTCTGCTTCCCACTTTTAAAAACACTTGTGATTATAGTGGTCCACCCAGATGCTCTAGTGTTAGCTCCTTATTTTAAGGCCAACAGATGAACAAACTTACTTCCATCTGAAACCTTTTTAATTCTCCTTTGCCAGTGTAACCAAGCATATTCACAGGTTGTACATATTAGAGTGCAGATCTCCTTTTTACAGTTCATGCATAGAGGAGGAAAAGCATTGTTCTGGATACCACAGGAAGTTGTGGCTCAATGATAGCTCGGTGTTTTGGAGTTTCGGGTGTGAGACCTGCAAAAGACACTTGGCTGGAGGAATAATTATTAAAAGTTAATCAGATCAGTCATCACAGGGACTAAATGGCCCACAGATAGAGTGCAGTCATGAACATTTAGTGGTAATCCAAGAAAATGAAGTGCATGCAGGAGACTGAGTAGAGCCAGGAGGGAAGTCAGGAAAGAGAACATGGTGAATACGTTCAGTCCTTGGGTTATGAATGAGATACATTCCTGAGCATATCTATAAGTCAAATATGTAGGTACTTTGAAAGAGGTGCATATATATGGTTCTTAATTAACCTTTCTTTAGTGCAAGAAAAGACTTGAAGCCTTTTCAATGAGTAAGAACTTGCATATGGACTGGTGGCTGTAGTTAAAACCAGGAGTCTTTCATAAAACAGGGACTTCTGCCTTTGACACAGAACATACAACACGGAAAGGTTGGGATGTGGCTCCCACACTAGAAAATAGAAAACTCACAAGATGGCAATTTGTGTCTTAGACAAGGACTTTACAATGTGCTAAAACCCCAGAAATGTTTCTGTGCTTGACACACAGATAATTTATGAAGAAATCAGGATGCTCTGAGGTTGGGAAAGCTGCATATGTGTCACTTGTCCCTTCAGCTGGACAAGAGCAGATCAGGAAAAATCATGGTGAGCTTGGATAGTTGGGGAACTTACTTCAGAGGGGAAACCAGCCAGTGCCCTGGTGATCTCTGGAGGGTGTCCTAAACAACCTAAAAAATAAAAGTCAAGATTATAAAAGCAACAACAAACAAAGCTGCATATTAAGCCCATGAAGAGATGGTTGTAATGAAGACTTTGTTGTTGAAAGTGAGGGCAAGTTTATATAACATGAAAAGGCAAGTACTAATTGTCCATAAGTCAACATTTGTGACCCTCAGGCTGCTTATCCTGGTGGTGGCCTAGTCAGCATCCATTTCTATTTGCTTCTTTGCTGAGAGCACCCTGGTTCTGTTCACCCACTCATGCACTCATGGCCATGGGACCCAGGAGAGTTGATTTCACATTCAAGTCAGCACATGACACTTCCCTAGCAGCTATTTTATTTTAGAGATGAAAATGTTACCTACATTGGCCCCATTAGGCCAAAACTTTATTTCCTGATTGTGAGAGGAGAGAGAGAGAGAGTCCTCTGCTCCTCAGGGTGAAAACCAGGAAGAATGCTGTCTTCATATTGTATAATCATGAGGGAAACTGATCACAGGATAAAACAGACGCTATGTGTGGTAAAGAAGCCAAATCCTTGATGATGTTCAGCCACTCCAACAACTGCTCAAAGAGCCAGCCCTCTAAGCTTTCTGTTACCAGAGATAAATGTTTTCATTGTTAAACCAGTTTAGAGCAAGGTCCCTCTTACTGCTCCCAAAAGTATCTTAACCAATATTGAGTACCATCAAAAGAAACTTAGATGTGAGAGTATTTCAGGAAACTTGAAAAGATCTGCTCAGTCAAAAAATTGCAGAGAGCCCTTGCTCCCTGGTCCAAGATGGCAGACGAAGCCACCCGGTGGGTTGTGTCAGAGATCCCTGTTCTGAAGACTAACGCTGGACCCCGAGATCGCGAGTTATGGGTGCAGCGACTAAGGAGGAATACCAATCCCTTATACGGTATGTGGAGAACAAGAAGAATGCGGACAATGATTGGGTCCGACTGGAGTCCAACAAAGAAGGGACTCAGTGGTTTGGAAAATGCTGGTACATCCATGACCTCCTCAAATACGAGTTTGACATCGAGTTTGATATTCCTGTCACATATCCCACTACTGCTCCAGAAATTGCAGTCCCTGATCTGGATGGAAAGGAGGCAGCAAAGATGTACAGGGGTGGGAAAATATGCCTGACTGATCACTTCAAGCCTTTATGGGCTAGGAATGTGCCAAAGTTTGGACTAGCTCATCTCATGGCTCTTGGGCTAGGTCCATGGCTGGCAGTAGAAATCCCAGATCTGATTCAGAAAGGTGTGATCCAACACAAAGAGAAATGCAATCAATGAAGAATCAAATCACTGAGGAAGAACAGAGGGACCTTTGATAAATAAGGTTTCTTACTCATCTGTTTCCCCTTCCCCCCTTCCATTCCTACTTGGAATTGCAGCAGGCAATGCTGAGGGAAACCAAAATGGTATTGCTACTGAGTTTCTAAGTTAGGCTGCAGAAGAGAATGAAAAAGACTTGGACCTTTGAGAACCAAGAGGCAATTATAAGCCTCTCCCCAGGTGGAGCTATGTAAGATCCTGGGATAACTGCAAGTGAGGATATAGCTTTTTTGGTTTCTGGAGATAACCATTAATAAAAGCTGTTTTCTCTGAAAGAAAAAAAAAAGTTGCAGAGAGCACAGGTAAAATTAAAAAGTGTAAGAGTGGCAGAATGAGTTGTCAGACTTCTTAGTCTAACTGCATAATAGGGAAACCCCAACCAGATCAAACCTATGGCTGCTGAGTTGATTCTAACTCATGGTGACCCTCTCTTGGTCTCTGAGGCTGTGAATCTTTATAGGAGGAGACTGCCCATCCTTCTCTTGTGGAGTGACTGATAGATTCAGACCACTGACTTACTGGATAGCAGCCCAACATTCATTGTTGTTGTGATGTCAGTCTGGAGACTAAGGTGCGCCTGATTGCAGCCATAGTCTTTACAATTATTTGCTATGCATCAGAAAGCTGCACAGTGACTAGGGATGATAGAAGGAGAATTTCTCTCTTTGAGCTGTGGTGCTGGAGAAGAGTATAGACTGCTAGAAGAACAAACAGGTTTATCCTGGAGAGGATGAAACCAGGCTGTTCCTTGGGAGCAAAGATTCTGAAGCTTTGTCTGACATACTTTGGGCATGTTGCAAGGAGTGACCAGCCAGTCCTTGGAGAGAGACATCATACTTGGGAAGGTGAAGGGACAGTACAAGAGAGGAAGACCCTCTACGAGATGGATTGATTCAGTGACTGCAGTAATGAGGGTAGGTGTGTCAGAGACGGTAAGGTTGGCCCAGGATACAGCAGGGTTCACAGATATTGTACATAGGGTTGCTATGAGTCACAAGCAACTCAACAGCACATAACAACAACCACCTGACATTCAACATATTACTCTTTAAAAGAGGGGAAGAGAGTCATTATTTGCATCAACAGCTCAAATCTGATTCTTGTCAGGTATAAGTCAGACATACCTGCTCTCTCTAGCCATTTTACCAATTGTGACACCAATCGTTCTTCTCATGGCACTCACTACTTCTCTGCTGGGTTCAGTAATTGGTTGCAATGGTCACGCAACTGATATGCAATACTTCCAGTTATGAGCTTTACTAGGGAAATAGTGGCTTCAGTTCAGGATAAGAAATCACTAAAGATAGAGTTCTTTTGTCGCTGTCCATTTGCCAGCAGTGAACAATGACACCCTGACGAGGGTAAGCACGATGGAGACACACCACTCCAGGAGTCGATCCAGCTCAATTTTATTGGGGGCTGCAGTGCACTGCTATATGAGCAAGTAAACATGAAGGCAGGATAGGGTGGGCTTGCAGACATGGGACATGCAGATTGGATAGGAGAACCTCAGCCTTGTGTGGACCATGCCCAGCTTTCTCAAGCCAATACAGCCAAACACAGGAGAGCTTTTGCTATCCCATATTAAAGGCTGTTGGGAAGCTTGCACTTATCCGAAGCTAGGCAATCTATCCTGGCCAGAGGCCCTCTCTTCCTACACAACATTCTCCAACATTCTTTGACTTGGACAATCTTTTCTCAGGTAGGCCAGCATACCAGCCTCTGGCCCTGGATTTCTTGGGTCATGCCAAATGTTATACATCCCTTTAACTTTAGCTCTGGCAGTATGTGTCTATAGACACCCTACTCAAGCAGTGAGCCTCCGTGCAAAGGTGCACAGCTCACCAACAGTGGGTGACTAAGCCTCACTCGGCCAAGCGCCTAGAGTTACCCACCCTACAGCAAGCACTCCATTATCAGTCTCTTCTCCAATCATTTGATTAAACTTAGAAGATATAAAAGCCATGTAAGTGTAAGTGGTTAGCAACAAAGTAGTTGGTAGCACTGAGGAATGCAGTGTCAACTGAGTATGGCTGTGACAAGCCAGACTCTGATGGAAAGAACAAAGGTAAAGTATTATTGGGGGAGAATATAGAGTAAAAAGGGTGTTATTTTAAAAAATGTTTAAGATGGTCATGGTAATAGTATGTTACATGTTAGACATTGCACTAAACATTCATTCACTTGTTAACTAATTTAATCCTCCTAACACCCTGGTTAGGGAGCTCTGGTGGCCTAGTGCAAAGGAGTTGTGCTGGCAACGCAAGGAATGAAGTCCAACTCCACCAGCTGCTCCAAGGGAGAAAGATGGGCAGTCTCTTCCTGTGTTCTGGAAACTCACTGGAGGGTCGGCTGTGGGTAGGTTCCAGCTCAGTGGTCCACAACAACAACATCTGTATTAGGAGAACTGGTGGCCTAATGGTATGAAGCTGCGCTGCAACCCCAAAGCCACTAGCAGGAGAAGGATGAGCAGTCTCCTCCTTTGTCATTTTTGCCTCTGAAAACCCACTGGAGGGTCAGCTTGGGTTGGTTCCAACTAGAAGGCAAACAACAACCCTTGTTCATAAGAAATTATTTCCAGTTTGCATATGAAAAAACTGAGGCCCAAAGTGATTAAAAGCACCTTTATAAAGGGCCTGGCAGTAGGGGAACTCTGGTGGCCTAGTGGTAAGGAGCTGCAACTACAATCCCAGAGGTGCATGGTTCTAATCCACCAGATGCTCTGCCGGGGAAGGAAGGACAGTCTCCTTCTGGACCAGTCGGATCTGATTTGACAGTACACTCACACAAAAATAATAAAATAAAAATTAAAAAAGAAAAGGGCCTGGCAGTACCTGGCAGATTTAAATCCAAGTCTTTCAAATCCATGCCCTGTGTTTTCCACCATAGGACACCAGTAGACGGTGATTAAAGAAAGGAGGATAATTTATGAAGTGAACGTTAATACCTTATAAAATGCATATAATATCACCTTAAGTAAATTTTTAAAGCAGGTTACAAAATTGTATCAATGATTTATGTGACAGTTAGCTCCATTTGGCCCTCTGCCTCCAGCAGTGTGGTGCGGGCCACTGCTCCTTTGTTCTCCAGTACTGGTCCTTTAATAGTCTTCAGTTATCCTACATTTCCATATATATTAAACAAGGTGGTAACTTGTATTCTCTTTAATTTAAATGTGCCTTTCCTTTGAACTTAACCCTAGCTGATGTGTAAGATGTATGTAATTTTACTATTTGCCTGAAGTAGTGATGTTGGACAAGGACAAACTGTACACATGGTGCAAGACGTGAAGTAAAATGCAGATTTGCTGGAATTGTTTAGTGTTCAGGGAAAACATCCTGTATCATAGGTAATAAGTTTCAAGAGAAGTTGATGAGGCCATCAAGGCCAAACTGAGGAGGGCAACGTTTTCTCTGATTGACTGTCCTTATCATCAATGGCTTCTTAATATTTTTTAGGGGCTGAATCAAATAACTCTCTCAATAAAATTTTCTATGATTAAGCCAGTTCACATTTTTCTATTACTTCACTCAAGACCTACCTACCTGATATATCTGCCATAGCACAGACGCTCATACACCAAGAGCATTCTCTAAGAGTGTGTAGCCAAGCCAAACTCTGTTACTCTCACACCCCCAAGGGTTCATGGACATTCAAAGTCACAGATCCATAATAGATGGTTTCTTGTGCCAGTTGGAGTTATGAATAAAGTTACACATTGGAACTCTTTAGAATGGTTATCTCTTAGAGAATTTAGGGTAGATAATAGGAAACAGGAATTTTCTCATTTTATGCTGTTTATTCATTTAATTTCATTTATCATTGCATACGTTGCTTATAGGGAGATCTGATGGCCTAGTGGTAAGGGGCTGCACTGTCCACCCAAAGGCAAGCATTTTTAATTCACCAGCTTCTCTGAGGGAGGAAAAGGGGCAGTCTCCTCCTGTGCAATTTACAGCCTCAAAAACCCAGTGGAGGGCCAGGTACAAAGTGGTTCAAACATGAGGGCAAAGGACAACAACATATTCTAATTGGAAACTTTTACATTAAACCTCTACATGGTGGCTTTGTGGTGGAATCTCGGTGGGGGGGAGGGGAATGAATAAAAATGCTAACCATCATGTTTGGGTGTTGTTCTTGTGCTTTCGAGTCACTTACAACTCATAGTGACCCTAGGTTACAGCAGCTCTGAACCCTGCTCTATCCTGTGCCAACCTCATTGTCTCTGACACACCTACCCTCATTATCCCAGTCACTGAATCAATTTATCTCTTTGAGGGTCTTCCTCTTCTGCTCTCTCCCTCCATGCTCCCAAGCATGATGTCCCTCTCCAAGGACTGGTCCCTCCTAGCAACATGTCCAAAGTATGGCAGATAATCATTTTTGGGTGATAATTCATTTTTCTTTATTTGAAAGTCTTAAGACTTCTTTATCAACTATATATTATCTTAAAGGGGGGGAAAGTACTTTTTTCCCCAAGAAAATAACTTTCAAAAATATCATTAAGGGGAAAGCCATAGGCACAGAGAAGTCAGCACAAGAAAGAAAAATCAATATTCATGGAATGTCTACTATATATGAGGAATTTTTTCAGGTTTTATCTTTGAATGATAACTAACACTGTTAAGTAGATAAATAGGTCATTCAGCAAAGAACAGAAATGCCATCTGAGATAGGAAAAAAAGCTAATCAACATAGAACATTACTCAGTTAATATTCTTATAAATATGCTATCTCTTATGCCTAATTGGATAATTTAAATAAGGGATAATTGCCATCTACATTCTTCCTTACATGTCAGAAGTGGTGAAGAGAGACTCATCAATGCCCAGTACATGCAGGTGACAACCTTGCTTGCAGAAAGGAAGATTTGAAGCACTAATTGATAAAGCCCAAAGACTACAGCCTTCAAATTGGATTATACTTCAACAAAGAAGAAAACAAAAATCCTCACAGTTGGAGAAACAAGCATCATCAAAAATGGAGAAAAGGTTGAAATTGCCAAGGATTTCATTTTACTTGACTCCACAAATAACACCCATGCAAGCAGCAGTCAGGCAATAAATGATGTACTACATTGGGCAAGTCCACTGTCAAGGGCCTCTTTAAAGTGCTAAGGAATGGCAGTTTAAAGGCTGTGCTTCTGACTCACACCATGGTACTTTCACTTTCCTCTTGTGTATATGAATATGGAAGATCAAAGAACTGATGCTTTTGAATTGTGGTATTGGTGAAGAGTGGCCGAGTGGTAAGAAGTTGAGCTGCAATCCAAACGGCACATGGTTTGGATCCACCAGCTGCTCCACAGGCAAAGGACGAACAATCTCCTGTGTGATTAACTGCCTCTGAATTAGGGTCAGCTATGGGCCTGTTCTGACTCCACGGTACACAACAACAATGGCTGATAAAAGAACAAATCTGCCTTGCGAGAAGTGCAGCCAGAGTGCTCCTTAAAACAAAGTTGGTGAGATTTTTGTCCCACATAGTTTAGGCTTATTACAGGAAAGACCAATTCCTGGGAAAAGACATCATGCTTGCAAAAGTAGAGGGTCAGAGAAAACTCGGAAGATATTCAATGAGATGGATTGGCCCAGTGACAATAGCCTCAAAGCACAGCTGAGATTGCAAAAATGTCACAGGTTCAAGCAGGGTGTCACTCTGTTGTACATTCTGCTGTGAGCTGGAGCCTTCTGTCAACAACAACAATGAAAATCCATAGTTAATAGTCCCAATGAGATTTTCTTACTATTTTTTATGTATCTCTTGCTGCACAACTATATATTGTGGTTAACTTTCATGAGTCCTTTCCTCCTTTTTTCGTACTTTAGCAGCGAAATGTTACTACTTCATGGCCTCGGGTCCCTAACTATATCTTCACCTCTAATAAAAATAATTCTAAATATCTTCATATAAAATGGATCACCCAAAAATTGCCATGCTGTACAGATAATTTCACTTGTAACACTGTACCTTTTGTTTCAGAAAGAAAAATCTCTTGTCCATCATAGCAAGCACTTAGCATAACCAAGCATAACCCTGGTGGCAGGAAGGGGTTAGATAGACGGTGAATGAAATTAAGAATTAGGTGGAGTCAATGAGAAAAGTGCCTTTGTAAAGTTGGTTTTAAAATTAATGTTATAAAGCAAAATTTCTATGAATAGCTGAATGAAAAACCAATTTCACTGAGGTTTCATGGTTTCCACACGGCCCGGGACACAGAGTCAATCTGTCCAAGGCAAATGTTATGCCAGACAATGAGGACAAGACCCAGTCCTTGGAGAGAGACATCAGGCTGTGAAAGATAGCAGGTCAATGAGATAGAGGAAGAAAGACCCTCAACGAAAAGGACTGACACAGTGATGCACATAATGGGTGTGAACATGACAGTTCACGAGGATGCTACAGGATAAGAGGAAGACAAAAGATGGCTGACCTGAGCATCACACAGAGCTTGCCACCTCCCATCCTGCCTTCAGACAGACCTGGTTAGAGTCCTTGTTCTGCTGCCTTTATTACTTTTTCAAATTTGAGCGAGTCTGTTCACCACTCTGGAAGCCTGTTCTCCATTTGTGAAAGGGGTAAATAATAATACCTACTGCAAGTTATAATTAGACCACTTAGTGGCAAGGAAAGGGGCAATGATGGCAGCGTTAGAGCCAGAAGTGCTGTCCTTGCCCACAGTCACTGGTTTGGCACAAGGTCTGGACTTGAGAAGAGCTTTGGGTGAGGAGGGGCAGAGAGCCATCTGGCCCCTTGGGAGAGCTGCCTGGTGTGTATGAGGAACTTTATTTAAGCCACTTTCCTCTATCTCCTTCTCCAGTACACCTGTAAGCAACACCTCCACAGCCCTTCTCTTTGTAACTCACAAGTTTGTTCTCTCTAGATTTGCTTCTTTTAGGTAACTTGAACATGAGTCTTGTTCCCTGTGCCTGGTTTCAGAGACATAAGAGAAATATAACTGCCAGCTAATGAAGCAAAGGTGGATGGAGCCTCAAAGTTCAGCCTGCCACCCCCACTGGACTCACTCAAGCAAACACCACAGTCCAGAGGACTGAAAATATCTTCTAACTGAACAAGAAGGCAATGCAGCTTCAACTCAAGACCATCAGTAAAGTGTTAAAGTGGGCTCCCTTTCCCCTACATCTTAGTGCCCCTGTTCAGCATGAAATAGCCAGAGTCTGTGCCCCTTTTCCAAATAGAAAACCCACAAATGAAAAAGGCAATCTCTTTGTTAAAAAAAAAAATTAATCACCATTGAACAATGTCCACTGTTACCCTGTCTTTTCTAGTCCCTGCTGGATCTTTCTCATTTCCTTTGCCCACTCCCTCCACCCACCAAATTGTGCAACCCTGTGATTTCATCCCTACCCATCCTCACCCTTCTGCTCCCACCCCTTACCTCCTTGCATCCCTATACATGTTTTTTATAATTATTTTAAAACCCCCAACTTTCACTAAAAGTACAAATTAAGTTATTGGGGAAGAAAGATGTGGACAGTATTTAAATCAGTGAGCATTATCATCCTGAAGCCACTTTCTCTTAATTTACAACTTGCTAATGAATGAAAATAAGAATATTAGAAATTACATGTCACTAAATTAAGAATACTTGGAAGAATTTACCTCATTCTAAAACTTGTTAAATTAAGCTTTATTTTATTATTGCTAGCGGCCTATTAGCAATGTCTCATACCAACTCCACTGAAGTCTACTTTGTAGATCTGTAGGTGACCCTGACTTGTTAACACTCATTTCTTCTTTCTCTCTTTCTGTGCTGATTTGTCTGAATCCAGTTGTAACAAAAATGGTTGTAGAGTAACTGAACATTCTGCAATTGCTAGGTCCTTTTCTGCTGTGAGTACAAGCCTCAATGGCTACCTGGAGATCTTGGGGATAATTTTTCTTAGAAATGAACATACACAGTAGCTAAAAATAGACAGCATGTCCAGTAATAAAAGTAGCTTGGTGCTTCCTTAGAAAGTTGGAACTATAAACTTCATTTGATCCAGCAATGACACAACTAAGTATATATCCTAGAGAAATAAAGGCCACAATACAAACATATGAATATCCATATTAATTGTAGCATAATTTACAATATCAAAGAGATGGGAACAACCCAAGTGTCCATCAATGGACAAATAGCAAAAGGAACTTGGGTACATTGACACAACAGAGTGTTATACAACACTAAAAATCTAGAAAAAAATATGTAAAACATTGCACAAAATGGATGAATCTAGAGGAAATGATGCTTTCACAAAAGGACTGATTAATATCTGAACATTTGTGTAAAGACCTGAATGAAAAGGAAAAAAAAACCCTATGAGAAGAGGTTTTGAGCAGAACTATAATTGCAAGTTCCCTAAGGGAAGAGTGTACTTGAAGTGTTCAAGAACAGCAAGGCCAGCATCACTGGAACAGATTAATGTTAGATGCCGTCGAGTCCACTGGGACTCATAGTGACCCTGTCTACAACAGATCAAAACCCTGCCTAATCCTTCCTCATCTTTTAAGATTTCCACGGTGCTTAAGCCCGTTGTTGTTGCGACTGTGTCAGTTCATCTCATGAGGGTCTTCCTCTCTTTCACTGACCCTCTACTTTCCCACACATGACATGTTTATCCTGAGAACATGTCCAAAGTATAGGAGACAAAGTCTCAGTGTCTCTGTCTCTAAGGAGCGGGTGCCTGTGCCTCTCAAAAAGAGATGTTTGTTCTTTTGACATTCCACAATATACACACAACATTCTTTGCCAATACAATGAAAAGGCACACATTCTTAGTTGGTCTTCCTTATTTATTGTCCAACTGTTACATGTTATTGTTATGTGCTGTCAAAAAATCACTTGCGACTCATAGAGACCCTCTGTATAGCAGCTCTGAACCCTGCTCTATCCTGTACCGATCTTACTGTCTCTGACACACCTACCCCCCATTACCCCAGTCACTGAATCAATCCATCTCATCAAGGGTCTTCCTCTCTTGCACTGTCCCTCCACCCTCCCAAGCATGATGTCCCTCTTCAAGAACTGGTCCCTCCTTGCAACATGTCCAGAGTATGTCAGACGAAGCTTAAGAATCCTTGCCTCCAAGGAGCAGCCTGGTTTCACCCTCTCTAGTACAAACATTATTTGTTCTCCTAGCTGTCCATGGTATATTCAGTACTCTTCTCCAGCACCACAGCTCAAAGGCATCAAATCTTCTATCATCCCTAGTCATTATCCAGCTTTCTGATGCATAGCAACTAATTACAAAGACCATGGCCTGAATCAGGTGCACCTTAGTCTCCAATTGACATTGTTGTTCTTCAGTACTTTGGAGAGGGCTCTGACAGCAAACTTTCCCATCGAAATTCATCTTTTAATTTTCTGGCTGCTGATATCAAGAGTGTTGATTGAGGAACCAAGCAAACTAAAGCTGTTAACAATCTCAATCTCTTCATCATCTATCATGATGCTGCCATGAAAGAAAGGAAAACATCACAGCTTGGATTAAGTGTGCCATCATCTTTAAACTGACTTCTACATATCACAGATTGCTGATGACTCTTCCTCCAGTCCTGATGCCACATTTCCTTTTAATGGTCAAGCTTCTAGGATTATTTGACCATCATGAATAGGCATAGTGAAAAGATTGAGATGAAGAGTTTCAGTGAGGTAGACTGACATAGTGACTGCTGCAATGGGCTCAAGTATGGCAGAAATGATGAGGATGGTACAGGATAGGACAGGGTTCAAATCTGTTGTTCATATGGTCACTATGAGTTGTACTCAATAGTACCTAACAGCAATAATAGTGTAAAAATATAACCCTGAAAGCATGCAGTATTCCCTTGTTCTAACAGCTATTTCTTGGTCTATGTATAGGTTCCACACAAATACAAGTATCCTGGAATTCCCATTCTTATCAATGTTATCCATAATCCACACTGTTTAACACCTTTGCATGATCAATAAAACACAAGTAAACATCTTTCTAGTAGTCTTCGTCTTCATTCAAGATCCATCTAACATCAGCAATGATATTCCTCACTTCATACCTTTTCTGATTCTGGGTTGAATATCTTTCAGTTTCCTGTTGATGTACTACTTTCTCCAGCTATTTTTAATTCTCTTTAGCAAGACTTTACTTATGTGTGTGATGTTCCTTATTTGTTTTATAGTTTCTGCATTGTTACATTATCTTTTTCTTTAAAATCAGCACAAATATGGGCTAATTGGTTGGTCAATTCAAGACATTCAGAAGTTGGCTGACAACTTCTAAATGTCTAGGCACAGGTTGTGAGCACCTCCAGGGCTGCATCTATTTGCTGAAATACCTCAGATGATAGACTAACAGACTCAACCAGATAACATAGGGCCTTGGAAGCAATGGAGTTTGTTTGTTTGTTTGTTTGCTTGCTTAAGACACTCTAAAGACTCTGGCTTTGAATCAGCGAGGTGAGGAATCATTGGAGTGCTGTAAGTAGAGGATATCTGTGTTATGACCATGACCCCATTGTGTTTGCTCGGGAAGGGAGTAGAGAATCGGAAGAAACAGGGGTTGGGACATTTTTATGTCAGAGCCAACAGGTTTACCAGCAGAGTAAAAGAAGGGAGTCAAGGATAACTTTAGGGCTATTGGCCAAACCACCTAGGAAAAAGAACTATCTTTAATTGTAATTTACTGAGATGGAGAACCTGGTAAGCAGGCTTGCAGAAAAGGATGATGAAACTGCCTAACATACTTTGGTCATGTTGTCAAAAGGAGCCAGTCTTTGCAAAACGGCATCATGCTGGGAAGGGTACAGGGTCAGAGAAAGAGAGGAAGGCCGTCAAAATGGATTTACACAGTCATTTTAACAACAGATTTGAGCATATCAGAGATGGTGGGGGTGTCACAGGATAGGGCTTCAGATCTCTTGTTCACAGTGTTGCAATGTGTCATGGTTGTCTCAATGGCACCTAACAACAACAACAACAACAAAATTACTAATTCAAGCGCAGGGTTCATTTGAAAAATGTGTGGGAAGAATTAAGTGAAGATACTCAATTGAAAGTTAGCAATGTATCAATTACATTGAAAGCCATGAAACAGATGAGATCACAGAGGGAGACAATCAGGGTAAGAAAAGAAAAAGGGCCAAGAATCAGTCTCTCCAGGGATCCCCAAGTATATCCCTCAATCAAAACTGCTCCTTTTCACCCCTTCTCAGCTAAATCTGAATGTTTCATCCAGAAAGTTGCTCTGTAGACATCAAAACCTCTCTTGGAATTAATAAACAAACAAAAATTGCCTAAATCACTAAGAAGGAGGGCCTTGAGTCCTGCATCAGGAAGTAATCAGCAGCTCTACTAAAATTAATGGGCAATAAAACAAAGCAAATATTATGCCAAACCTATACATCCAAGGAGAAAACATTAAAATGGATATTCCTATTGAATGAAGGGAGAGGAACGCGAGCGGAAATTAACATTTATTGAACACCATAAGTGAGGCACAGTCAAATTTATTAAATTGGGTTTTCTAAACATCAAACAAGATATCCACAAAGCTGGCATTAGCCTCCGTCTTACTGATGAGAAAACGGACTGAGTAAAGTTCAATTGGAGCAGATAGGTAAAATTAACATTGGGTTGGAGTTTGACTGACTTTGAAGTTTCTGGTTTTCCTCCTACAACAAATTGCCTGGAGGACTTCAAGAAGTCCTTGAGTCCACAGCACTCACTCACACTGTGAGATGATCCCCCATCGAGAAGATTCACAAGGTATTAATAAATACTTCAAATGACTGAGCCCTCATCTGGAACTCCTCCAGTTATGAGATTCGAGAGAGGTTAAAGAATTTTTTTCCAAGGTCAAGTGGTCCTCTTCGACCTCCCTAGGAGCCCTTCCAGGGCACTGGTACTCCAGAAGGAAGACATGTTTTCAGCCCACGTCTCACAAAGTACATGGGAGGGAAGTCCGAGAATCTCTCCGGCTTGAGTTTTTCATTTACCATGATATTTTGTGATAAATGATAACTCATGAAATCAACACGGGGTATGACATTTAGTCATTAAGTTGCATCCCACATGATATCTGGGAGACTTATTCCCCCCATCTCAATAATAAGAAGTTAACCATTTCTGCCAGTTGTATGCCTAAAGAGAGATTTCAAACACACCACCACCAATGAGCACGAAAAGACCCATGGAAAGCAATCTTGGGGAGCCTATCCCAGCTCTTGCCTCTGGGCCCCATCTTGCTTCTTGTACTTCTTGGTGCTCAAAAATCTCTCATGGCCATTGAGTCAAAACAAACTCATAGCTGACCCTCTAGTGAATTTTCAGAAGTTGTAAATCACACAGGAGGAGATTGCCCATCTTTCTCCCTTGGGGCCTCTGGTGGATGTGAACCTTAAGTAAGGTGTCATCTTTGGGGTTAGCAGTGCAACTCTCTATCCACCAGAGCAAATGCATCAGCTACTGGCTTAGTGAAAATGCATCATATCACCCTAACAGTCTTCATGTAAGCACTATTCCAAAGTCTAATGTAAATCATACGGTCAAATCCAATATCAACAGGGTTGGGCTGGGATAGTATATCGTCCTGACCTAGAAAAAGGAAAGCCAAAATTCAATAGCTCAAAAAAAGTTTAATAGCTCCTGGTGTATCTGTAACTGAGAAGCTTAGCCCTAGTGAGAAGATAATTCTCATTTAACTTTTACGTTCAGAAGCCACATGCGATTTCAAATGATAGGAAACAAAATCATCTTTGATTAAGTGATTTACCTAGACCAAGAAGCTGTTGTGTGAACAGAGCAGGGAAACACTACATCATTTAAAATTAAGAAATGAGTATGTCAGAATTCTGTCTTCTCTCCATTCCTATCCAATCAGTGTGCTGAGTAAATTATCTGAGAAACTAGACTCTATGAAGAGGAATATCAAGATCAGAGAAAGACTCATCAATCACCTGCATTATGCAGATGACACAACCCTGCTTGCTTAAAGTGAGGAGGACTTGAAACACTTGTTGCAGAAGGTGAAGGAATACAGGCTTCAATGTGGATTGCATCTCAACATCAAGAAAACAAAATTTCTCACCACTGTACCAATAGGCAATATCATGATGGATGGAGAAAAGACTGGAGTTGTAAAAGTTACCTCTCAGTGTGTAATTTCCACAATCCCTTGGTACCAGCAGTCAGGAAACCAGGAGACATATTGGGCTGGGAACATGTGCATTCCAGGACTTCTCCAAATTACTGAGGAGCAGTATGTCAGCTTGAGGACTAAGGTGTGCCTGGAACAGGCCATAGTCTTTTCAATCACTTGCTATGCAACTGAGAGCTGAACAATGACTAAGGATGCCAGAAGAATTGATGCCTTTGAACTGCGATGTTGTAGAAGAGTCCTGAATATCTCATGGACCAAACGAAACAAACAAGAACAAAAAAAAAAAAAAAAAACAAATAAGTCTTGGAGAAGGTGTAGCCAGAGAACTCCTTGGAGGCAAAGATGATAAAGCTTCCTCTTATACACTTCAGGCATGTTGCTAGGAGAGGCTTTTCCTTGGAAAGAGACATCATGACGGGGAAGGTGGAGAGTCAGCTAAAGAGAGGAAGACCCTCAACCAAATGAAATGAGAAAATGATTGCTGCAATGGGGTCTAGTGTATCAGGAAGTGTGAGGATGGCACAGACTGAGAGGTTCAGATCTATTGTTCATGGGGTTATTATAGATTGTACTCAATTAACGTCATATAACAACAACAAATCATCTGTGACTCACCCATGGGGGATGTATTGGGGAGGGGGTAGGTCCTCAGACAAGATAGAATGAACTTCAGATAATTTAGTGCTGTGGGGAAATTCTGATTTGTAAATGATACAGGTGAGAATATTGGGCTTAAATATATTCCAGTGAGCTCATGCCAGTGTTTGGCATGAAGGGAAATAGGCTGGTGAATAATTTCAAATTCCTTCCATTAGCCTTCTGGTTTTCTCCCCTGCATAACTTGTCATGATAAAGTAAGGAAACTGGCTTGAAGTTTATCATTGCTTGCAAGTCAAAAACTTCTAGGATTAAACAACAGTCCCTGATGCTACAGCTGAAAATCCATTGTTTTAAATAAAGATCTGTTTCACTAAAATAGCTGGTTAAAATATTACTATACCTCAACTCCCATTATTCTTCTATGACATCTTGTGGGAAATCACTCTTTTAGGAAAGGACTGATTTTGCCTTGGAAAAACAACAACAACAAATTCACTACGCATTTAGCATCGCAGATATCTCAGATACCTCTTTAAAACTCCCCATCAGAATTCAACCCAGATCTGTTACTTTCTTGACCTCCAGTTTTGCAGTGAAATAGCTTGCCTGGGAGCTCTGGTGGTCTAGTCATGAGGAACTGCATTGTCAACCTGGAGGCACGCGGTTCAAATCTACTAGCTGCTCCATGAGTAAAAGATGGGTAGTCTCCTCCTATGTGATTGACTGCCCTTAAACCCCTCTAGAGGGTCAGCTACGGGTGGTTCCATCCCAACAATACATAACAATCACAATCCTATGAAGGGACCCTCCCTTCCTAAGGACACCAGATATGTCTTGGAGAGGATGCAGTTAGAGTGCTCCTTGGAAGCAAAGATGGTAAAGTTTTGTCTCACAGACTTTGGACATGATGCTAGGAGAGGCTATTCATTGAAGAGTGGCATCCTTCTAGGAAAAGTGGAGGGATAGCAAAAGAAAGGAAGACCCTTAACCAAGTGGATTGACACAGTTACTGCAGCAGTGGGCTCAAGTGTGTCAGAGACTGTGAAGTTGGCACAGGTTAGGACAGGGTCAGATCTGTTGTTCATAGGGTCACTATGAGTCACACCTGTCTGAAGGCACCTAACAAAAAGAAGGACATCTTTGGGAGGTAGCTGTGTAAGAAAGAAATATGTATCCTACATTCCCTTGTGTTTCACTGAAAGAACAGGCCCTAGATGCTCCAGACTACTTCTGAAGGAATCTCTCAGCGTTAAGAGCTCCGCTTTGTAAATTACAGCAGCGTGAGTTTGAACTGAAAGTCTGACCTCTTTGAACTGCACGAAGGGGCCCCTGGTTTCGTCTCAGAAATTATGATCTGCCGCCACCTGGTGGTCGCTTTACCTTACTGTTTGAAATAGCAAGAATGGGGCACCTTAACATTTGCACAAGATTTGTCCAAATACAAATCACTCTGTCCTCTTTGATTAATGTCTTTAATATTATAATATTGTCATCTTCTGAGCATCAAAGGGCGCGGACCAATATAACAGTTCTCCAAGAAATCTATCTTCTTTAGAGGAAATGGTGATGATTTCCGGAGCCCTGTCTTCTTGCCCTGCCTCCCCTGTCACTCCTTTAACCCCTTCCTGTGTCCCTGTGATTTGCTGGGCTGAAGATGCTGGGTTAGCTACGGTCCCCAAAGAAAGTAAAAAATTATTTTGAGGGCAAGTTTAAGGCGCGCAAACAAATCGAATGAATGTTAGCTCTCCCCAACAACCTTCGTCTTGGGAGAAGACTGTCACTTCTTTCTTTCTTTCAAGGCATACATTAGAAACTTAAAATAGACCGTAAAGAATCAGCTAGAATGAACCAACCTTGTATCTCTAAAGTGCCTTTCTTAGTGGCTAAAATGGTAAGTGCGGGGGAGGGGAGGACAAACAAAAACCTCCCATAATAATAACTGACGTTTCTTATCTACTCACCCTGACGTGGACAATATTTAATGCATAAACACCACCCCCGCAGTCCATCTGAGGGGCCCCTTCCATGCCTACGCTCCTCCCATTCCCATTTTTCCTTTGCAGGAAAGATGCAGTCGCAAATCCAGCTGGCAAATCTTTAAGCCTACTGGGGAAAGGTCATTGTAGGCAAAAGATGCTGTTCCCTGACCGAAGAAAAGACAGAAAGGGGCGTTCAGAACTGGGGTTCTCAAATCCCCAACGCCAAGCCCAGGCCGAGAGGTTGAACAACGCCCCCCTTTCTGGCACCTCGCGCACAGCGCTCCTATTTCTTCAAAGCGTTAAACCTTTGATCAAATGCAAACGAAACAGCTGGGCGGACATCACTGCTTTTCCGCCCACCCTTCACCTCCGGTTCGAGTCCCAAAAGAGGATTACTTTTTCCACTCTTATTAACCAAAACATCCTCCTGTTTCCCCTGAGAGAAAAAGAAGAGATAAAAAGAAGAATGAAAAACACAAAAAGATCTCTCTGTTCTGAAGGGCCAACACATAGCCACGGCCACACTCATCCCCAAATCTTTACCAAGGAGCAGAGGGAACAAAACAGCCTCCAAGCTAGCAAAACAAACAGCCTTTTTTTTTTGGAGAGGGAGTTGCAGCCAGAGTTGACAAAGAACTAGCCAAGGAAGTGGGCCCGAGGGCTGCTAGGGGAACCCACACGGTGGGCGCTGTCCGTGGTGCTGAATGAGCTGGGCCCAGTCTCAGTACTCGAAAATACTGGAACTGGATGGGAATCCTTTGCCATGCTCACAAAAGTCTGTGTCTAAAGGGCAGACAATGGAAAATGAAATCAAAGATATAGGTGTCAAGTCTGCCACTGTCTTGCTTAACTGGAAACTCTACTCCATGAGTCCAGAGAGCACCATGAAAACAGTTTTTGACATACCATAAGCAATTAATAAACCACCGTTTAGATAACTGCTAAAAATTAAATACGATGGAAAAAAGCCTTCATGTCTCTCTTCTCAAAATAAAGAAGAAGAACTGAGTTTTAAGTTGTGATACCAAATCTTGTAGAAGATTCTCCCAACTCCCCTCACCATAATGAGATTCTTTTCCTGGCTAGAACGTTAGAAGTGAGCGTTTGGGACGCGAGGGTCAGAAAATGAA
This sequence comes from Elephantulus edwardii, assembly GCF_000299155.1. Taxonomy (NCBI): domain Eukaryota; kingdom Metazoa; phylum Chordata; class Mammalia; order Macroscelidea; family Macroscelididae; genus Elephantulus; species Elephantulus edwardii. The sequence goes on along the minus strand of NW_006399751.1, from coordinate 47,935,254 downwards.
ACTCTGGGAAAATGTCTCAATGTGGTGCCACAGGTGATGTAAACGAATCTTCCTTTCCTACAATGTCAGGGCTCGAGACAAGGCGTGGAGGAAAGGGGTCAGCGGGCGCAGAAGGGAGACAGAGAGACAGCTTCCTTCTGCCAGGGTCCTTGCCCCTCGCATCTGGCATGATTTAGACTCTCGGATTGGTTCTGGCTCCTTCGCTTTGGTTTTGCGGTGGAGAAGCTGCCCAAAGCGGACACGCCCATCCTTTCCAACCCCCAGCGGAGCTCTGGAGCCCGGGGGTCATTAAAAGGTCTTTTAAAAGTGCCAGGAGTTTCTTGTGAGTTGAACTTTCCTTTAAAACATCACCGTGAGCCCCTCTTGCAGATGTGACCAAATCTCCTAAGAGCGGCATCTTCTGGCTCCCTTATGGGATCTTCGGTGATCTGTCAGATTTTTGGCTTTCCATTGTCGTGGTGAAAGGTGATAAGGGACAAACTGATAAGCCAGGCCCCAGAAGTAACACAAATAACCAGCAGCCTGCTCTGCGGGAAGTGGGAAGATCCACACAAATACCCACTTTGTTGTGATCTAAGGAGAGGGAGCACGGACTCCGAAGACAGGGGTGGCCGAGGTCTGGCAGGGGGTGCGGCGCACAGCCCATCTCTCTAGATGTTGGCCCGGGTACCCCGGGCGAGCGCAGGGCCTCGCCGTCTCCGCGCGCCAGGCGCCCTCTGGTGGGACATTTCCCGGTGAATTCCTTTTTTGTGATGAAGAGGGCATCTCGGAACGCAGCAGTTCATTAAATGTGCTTAAATATAGCAAGGAGAGAATCCTAAAAGGGTGTGAAATCGAAAGGGGAGTGGGTCGAGTCGGGGAGGGTCAGTCCGCCCTCAGGCAAGTCCCCGGGGCGTCACCTCTGCGAGTGTCAGGAGCGGCGCTCGTGCGTGTTATTAACCTTCAGACGTGATCAATCAGTAAGGCTTTTTCCTACCACCAAAGGGCCAGCGCATGATGAAGGGAAAACAGGGCCCTTTGCTCTCTGCCTGTGGCACCAGGTGGCTGCCTTGCTGGATGAGGGAAGAAATGGACTTTCCTCCATGGCCTGAGTACCTCTACAAGCTCTGTCCTTCGCCTCGACAACAATTCTGGCTTTGTAGCGAACCAGCGAACCAGCGAGTGCGCGTGGTGTGGCTCCTGAAAGCATATGGGGGTCGCAGACCTGGGGGAATGGAATCCTGTCAAAGCTACTGATCTGGACTTCTCGGAGTTATGGGAGGAGGGGAGAACGGGGTGGGAGGAGGAAGCTCTCAGCGTGACAGGATCCATAGGAATTCTCTTTTCTCTCCTCTCACCGCACACCCTGCCTATTTAAAAAATTAGAGCGTGTTGAGTACGTACTGGATTACTCATAGGGTCTCCCCCCCACACACACACTACTTTCCGGACGCAAAACCGTGATTTGGATTTCTAATCGCCCTATAAAGCTCCAGAGGCGGCCAGGCACCTGCAAAGAGCCTCGCCGCCTCCCAGACGCGCGGCCCCCGCGAACAGCCGCCTCGTGATTTCCCCGCGGAGCCGGTCCCCGCCTCCCCACTCCACCCCCGCCTCCCCCGAGCCCAACTCCCTCCTCTCTCGGTCTCTCTCCTCTCCTCCTGACGCTCGTGTGCGGGACAGAGTCAGCAAGAGTGAAGACGACTGGAGGTGACGCCGGACACATTGCGCTTGGGGCCGTATCGGCCGAACGTGTGCTGTGTGCGCTGCGCGGAGGAGCGGCGGGAGCGCCGGATCGTGGCGCCCGAGTCTAGGCTAGTAAGTGCCTCGCCGCCCGCACTTCCCCAGCGTTCCCCCTCTGCCTTTCTGCTGGGACCTCTTCTGTAGAGTCTCGGCCACTTATCCCTATCTCCTAGCCAGAGGAGTGTGTCTCACCTGCCCTAGAGCAAGCTGTTTGTGGGTGCGCGGTGCTGTGTCCTCCTCTCTTCCTTTCCCCTCCCTCGGGGTTCCTGCCTTACGCGGAAGTGTGGCCCCTGGTCTTCCCAGGGAAGGGTTAGCGGCAGACGCGTCTCCGGAGTGGTAACCTGTTACTTCCCCAGCAGCGGCGAACCGCTGGAAGATCTCCTTACCGTGCTGCGTGCCGGGGTGCACGCGGGGCTGAGTGAGGGGCGCGAGGCTGGTGGAGGCGGCGGCCAGCCCACACTTCCTCTTCGGGGTCTTAGGTCCACCCAGATTCGCCCGCCTTCTCTCTGTTCTGGGATTTTAAACCGTCTGGTGCCGGCGCCACTGCCGCCGCGCCCAAGTGGGGCGCTGCGCTGCGTTCGCTCCTTGTCCGCTACCTCTTGCGCTCTGGGCGCAAGTTCGTTTCCCTGGTGATTCTCCCCTTCCCCTCCTCCTTTTTTTCTCTCCTCCACTAGGTTGGGGTCTGTACGGAGAAAATTCTGAGGTTCTCGGGGCCGGGAGGGGGTCAAGGTGAAGCAAAAAACCCCATCGAAACCTGAACCGTACCTCACCCAGGCTTTATGGCGACTCAGAGACGGGTGAGACGAGATGAGCGAGGTTCTAACTTGCTGTTTTCAGGTTGTCCGAAGTGCAGGGTGACCGACCACGACAATTCCCCCCTCCCCTTGCCAAAGTCATAGAGAGAACATATAGGAGTCGGCCTTTCCCCCTCTCTCACCTTGTCCCCGGGCCCTGGAGTAGATAGAGTCCTTCTTTCCAGGGAATTAGCCAGACACAACAACGCGATCCAGACACCGAACCAGACGTGCCCGCCCCGTGCGCCGTCCCCCCGCCCGCCTGCTGCTGAGAGCCCAATGGGGCTTGTCGCCCGCTCGGCTCCAGTGTCGCGCACTGAGCCTGCCTTGTCCTCCTAGCCGGGTCCTCCGCGCTCTCGCGACCCTCCCTGGCCTTCGTGCCCCCTGGTCTCCGCGCTGCGCTCCAGGTCACCCTGCTGCGCGAGTGGACTGGAGAGCCGCCCCGGCTACGTTGCCGCCCGCCCGCGAGCTCGCGCACACGCCTTCCCCTCCCCGCGGCGCACCCCAGCCCCGCTCACTAGCTGCCCTTCCTCCCTCATCTGTCTTTCGCGCCCCTGGCAGCTCAGCGGTCGCGGGAGCGGCGGTCCCGCAAGCCTTCCACGAACAGCTCTCGCTTCTCCTTGCAGCCCATTTCTGAGCCTGACCCACCGAAGACTCTGGACAGCAGAGGCCCCGGCACCAACAAGCTGATGGCGTCGTCCACCCCGTCCTCATCCGCCGCCGCCCCCAACGCGGGAGCGGACCCCAATACCAGCAACCTGCGCCCTACAAGTAGGTCTTGCCCCAGTTTCACGTTCACATCTCTGGGAATGTGAGGGCACTGGAGGCTTGGGGTGGGTGCGCTGGCGAGAAATAGGGGAGAGCGCAAAGGTGGAGAAGGGAGACACGGGATGTAGGGCCCTGACCCAGAGCCTGGCCAGAGGTCACTCCGCTGTCCTAGATGCTGGCGGCTCCAGGGGCGCCCGAGAGAGCTGTAGCCACGCAGACTGGCCGCAGCCATGGTGGGGGGCTCCAGGGCGAGGGAGGGACCCGAGGCATTGAGCGTGGTGTGGTGTGATGTGGTGTGGTGTGGTTTCTTTGCGCGGCGGGACAACGAGCATCAGGGCAAGGGGAGGTGTGAGGCGCTGGGCGCTCCGGCGGGAACACAGGATTGTGTATATTCGCCTTTCGTTGGACGGAGCTCAGTCCCCCTCCTCGCCTCCTTCTGCTCCTGTTCGGTATTCCAAGTCTATAATCAGCGGAAATTTCGATGTTAATTGCAGCTTTTAGAATACTCAGGGCCCCTAATTGCCCCAAATTTGCGTCGAGCTGTTGACGAGTGAGGGAGAAATCAGGGGCGGGAAAGGTGCATAAAATGGCTCGGCTCGAGGCTGAACGTTTCAGACAATTACATCTCTGAAACGAGAAAGAAAAACGACAAGTGGGCAGCACACAGAGTGGTGAGGAATGAGGAGAGGGCGCCCCTTTCCCTTCTCAGGTTTAGGAGACCTGGCAGCAGGTGACACGTCCAGAAGAGGGGGCCGATAAAAGAGGAAGCGGGTACGATTGTCCTTCAGCCCATTTCCAGAGGCTGGAAATGAAAGATTTCTTTTTCTATGTTAGACTGAAATGTTCTTACTGTCGTCCCCCCACCCCACCCCCCAGTCTCTTCAGTTCTAGGCAGTAATGGCCCCAGAATTTATATAGCGAAAAGGTGTAGGGAAGAGTGTGTGATTAAAAGGAGGGCTTCCTGCTTTCACGGTGTTTCCTATAACCGTGAGAGATGGTCCTTTTTCATTGTCGACAAAGAGAGAAGCTGCTCCCCTCTAAGCCCCCTTTCCAGACCATTGATGCAGCCACTGGCTTCCAGGAAAGACGCTTTCTTTAAATCCTCAGGCTACGTTCCAGTTTCCCCACAAATAATGACCCTCCATCCCAGGCTACAATTACCCACATAACAAAGAGGGGCCCGGATGGCCGCCAGGCTTGGTGGCACCGGAGCTGGGCACGGGCGGAGCCGGACAGAACAGGCCCAGCGGAGCGCGAGGCCTGCGCGCCTTTTGTCTGTCTGCTCTAGTCTGAATGGATTTCTTTCCCCGTCCTCCCTACATTTCCCGCCCCCCCCTTGTTTTTTATTTCTTTTTCCCCCCTTTTCTTCCGGACGAGCTTTGGCTGTCGTTGCGTTCCCCGAATCTGGTGCTACCACTGCCTGGCACCCTCCTGCCGCAGGGTTTCTGTGCCCAGCCTCGGGTCAAAGACTCAGCAGACGCACTGACCCGAGTCCGCACGTGGCCAGGCGCTCCTTGGAACCGCCGCTGCGGAGAGAGGAAAGCCGAGTGCCAGGCAGAGAAGAAGCAGTGGGTCGCTGTCCCAGGGAACACCCCCTCAGGGCCCCTAATAGCCCAGCCTAGGTTGGCGGTGAGCGCGCGCTGCTCCTCACTGGCCTGCAGACACACCTCCTCCCTCCCAGCCCGCTGGCTTCTCTGCCCCGCCAAGACCAGCAGCTTCGGCTACCTTGCTTAGCCTGTATCTCCAGCCACCCCCTAATTCCGGGGTGGCTCCTTGACTCTACATCAAAAGCTACAAGTTCCTTCTCTCCAAGTCCCTTTGCTGTAGCTCCTAGTTCTCAAAAGCATTGCCAAACCTCTCAATTCCAGTCTCGCAGCTGAGTGACCTTGGAAAACTTTCTTACCCTCTCGGAGCCACAATGTTGTTATTTGTTTAAAAAAAAAAAAAAAAACACTTAAATCTACACTCCTCGACCGATTTCACAGGGTCAACGTGAACATTAGATGAGGTCGTGTTTATCTTTACCGGCTGGGAATTATTATTAGGGTTTTGCTTTGGGACCGATTTCCTGCCTGTCGTGGGGACCCATCAGCGACACCCTGTCTTTCAGACGTCAGCCTGAGTCCTTGGCTCTGTGGTGTCAGGAATTGAATGGATGTCACTCTCCTTATCGCAGCTAGCACCCGTGCGAGGTTACAGACCCACAGACCCGGGGCGGGTGGGGGAGGGGAGCGAGGGGGGCGTTGTGTTGGGGGCTGGGGCTTTGCTCAGGGCCCACTCTCACCCCCACCTCCACCCCGGGGCGCGCCCTCCGGGCTTGGGGCTGCTATTCTTGCTCTTTGTTAGAGGTTGAACCTGGAAGGAAGGTACTCAAAACAGTTGCCAAAAAGAAAATCCCGCGGCTCCTGGGTCGAGCTCGGCTGTAGAGGAATGATTCCTGATTTCCTCTGCTGTTGCCGCGCCCCCTCCGACACGCCCGACCTCGGGCTGGGGCCCAGGCGCGGGAAGGGTTAATGGGGGCCAGACTGGGAAGGGTGGGCAGAGGTGAGGACTGGAGGGGCACCATTGTCTCCCGAGTCCGGCTCTGACTGAGAGGCAGCCATGCGAGCCCGATCATCTAGTCAAATACTATTTTTCACCCAATTAATTCTTGAACTCTGCCGCGACCCCATTTCATGCCAGTTTATTTTAAGCTGCCAGTCGACTGGAGACCCGCCAAGAAATTATGAGACGTTTCGGTCCCAGATGCCTCCGTGTTCCCTTTCTGGGCGGTTGTTGTCCGCCTTGGAGCCTGAGGGGCCGAGGCCGGGCCTGGCCAGTGGGCGCTGCAGGAGGCCCAGCGGGGCCCTTTGCGCGCGGAGGCAGCCGGCTCCCCATCCCCCGCGGGGTCGCCTGGGGGCCCACAGGGGCGTCCGTGACTGAAAGCGAGAGAAGCGAGTGATGGGAGTTCAGAGAGCACGTGTGTGCTTGTCTGCCCCAAATGGGGAGGGGGGGGGCTTTGAGTGAGGAGCTCCCGCCCCGCGAGAAAGCCCTTGTCCCCCACTAACCGCGCTTCTCTCACTCTTTCTTCCCAGCGTACGACACCTGGTGCGGGGTGGCCCACGGATGCACCAGAAAACTGGGGCTCAAGATCTGCGGTAAGTGACGAGGTGGCGGGGTGCGCGGCCCTTGGCTGTGAAGACTGTGAGGTGCGCGCTGAGGCTGAGAGGACCCTGGTTTTCTAGTGTAGCCGCAGACCCCTTGAGCTCCATCCAGGCTTCGGGCTGCCTTCGACCGTCCTCGCCTCCCTAAGCCCTAGTCAAGGGAGCTTGGCACCCAGTGGAGGGACCACTGCGCACCAGGAGCGGGCGCGAGCGCCCCCGCGAGGCAGCCCCGCTCTCCGCCCTTTGCCCTTGTCATCCTGCCGGGGGCCACGTCTCCTAGGCTGAGAAGACTTAAACTGATCAGGTTTCCCTAGAAATCAGACCAGAGGTACAGGATCTGCCTAAACCGGTGACCTACTCCTCTCCCCATTCTCCTCTCCACTGAGTCCACCTCCCCCGAAGCGCGCTGAAAGTGACCTTTTAGACGCTAGGCTTTTGCCCGAGAAATCGTAACTGACTCAGATTTCTCGTTTTGGGGGCCCTCAGAGGGGAAGGGGGAAAATTGCCTGCAGCCCTTGTTGGCCTTCCAGGAGGAGGTGTCAGAGGTGAAAGCCTAAGGGCGCCCTTTTCAGCACAGAGGGGAGGCGTGAGGCTGTGAGTCCTACACGGTTTACCCAGGAGGAAAGAAAATAAATCTGGAGAGCCAGAGAGGAAAAGACATTGCTCTCCGGAGATGTGAGGGTCTGGAAAGAAAATGCCCGTAGTCTTTTTTTTTTTTTTAAGGGAATAAGGAGATTTGTTCGAAGGGACACAGCTGAGTGCCTCCAAGTGAACAATGAGGACTTGCTTCCTCTGTTACATTTCATCGTCTAAAATTCTCTGGCCTTATCGGGCCAGAAAATACGGATGGCCCCGGGCAGGGGGTGGCGAGGCGGGGGAAGATTAACGAGGGGCTTATTAAGAAGCCATCCGTCAGCGGCTGCGCGCGGGAGATAGCGGTGGAGCTTGCGCGGGCGCGCACCAGGGCCTCCTCGGTCCCGGTGTCCGCTGCAGCCCGGGGCGCGTCTGCTCGAGACCCGAGCTTCTCAGCTTCCTAAGATCAGGAGGGTCTCGCAGGGCTTGAGGATGGCAGCAGAATGAGCTCTGAACAGAGGACTTAGTCGCAGCCCCTTGAAATCATCCCTCCATGAAATCATCAGCCAGCTAGAATTTACATTTAAGCAGGGGAGACTAACTTACACTCTGCGCTAAACAGGTCTCCCAGGATTTTTTTGGAAAGCCCAGCCTCCCGGCGAGGTGGCCATAGGGTTCCACCCAAGTCTCCAGGACTTGGGAGGCCCTCATGACGAGGCTGGGCAGCCGCTTGGGCAGACCTTTGTTCTATAAATATCCCACTCCCCCCTGCAGTTAATGGCCTGTTTCGCGCCAGGTCCCTTTGGCGCTACGCTCCTGCAGCCGTCATTGTCATGCAGCTGGGCAAGCAAAACTGAGCCCTGGGCGCCCACCAGGACGGGATGGTGAAGGGGGCGGGTGTGAGGGAGACGCTGTGAATGGAGGCAGCCGTCCCTGCTGCTGCAGGAATTGTGAGAGGTGTGACTCCCATTGCCTCGAGGGGGCGGCCCTTGTCCGTCTCTGCCTCAGGCCAGGGCAGAGGCAGACCTCTTGCAGCCAGGGCTACAGTTCCTCTGGGTCTGCGGAAAGAAAAGACTTTAAGGACCCTTTTGAGGACACATCTGACATTCAAAAAGAAAAGAGCTTCACTGGGTCCAGAAATACAAGCTTCCGGGAAATTAGGTTTTCTTTACCCTCCCTCTCTCCTAGTGTCACGAGGGAGAATTCTTGGGCTCTTGAGAATTTCTATTCTCAGAGACAAGGGAGCTCGGGTAGTCTAGTGACAAGAAGCTGCATGAGCGGCCATCCCAAAGGCATGTGGTTCGAGGGCACCAGCTGTACCACAGAAGGATAGGCAATCTCCTCCCATGCAGTTTACTGCCTCTGAAAACCCGCTGGGGTGTCAGCTGTGGGTTCTTTCCGACTCTACAGTACACAGCACCATTCTGAGAGATGGATAGACACAGTGACTGCAGCAATGGGCTCAAGTGTGTCTGAGATGGTGAGGATAGGATAGATAGAACCAGATTCCTGTCTGTTGTTCATATGGCCACTAGGAGTCACACTGGACTGGACAGCATCTAACAACAACATTCTCAGAGTTGTTTCTCTGTTCCTTTCCCCCACCCCTTAGAACACTGTCATTTCAGAAACATTTGCAACCCATGAGATAGGAGCTGAGGGCCTAGGTGACTGTGGAGGAAATTGCCCCCAGCTAAATAAAGTTTGGGCCACAGATTAGTTTTCATATCTCAAAAAACAAAAGACCAAGAAGATTTAGGATGTGTACATTAAGTCAACTCGGATAATACTTTTTAATCTAGCAGATTTAACCCTGGATACACACACACATACACACACGCACGCACGCACACACACACACCTCCTAGACCTATGGGCTAGGAGGATGCTCTCTTGACACACCCACAGGGGCTGGTTTGATCTAGTACTTTAGGAGAGAGACTAATGGCCCTCCTTTTACCACCACACCCATTGTCATGGGTAACCAACCTCCATAAGTGTCTTCTGTGCCCTTCCAAGGTCCAGTCCTCTATCTCCCACCCATCTTGAAAACCTAAGGAGTAAGACAGCTAGAAATTCCCTTAGTTGCAGTACTGGTACCCCTAGCTCTGGAGGCACACTACCCCCAGAAGAATAATCAGATAGAATAAACTGAGGGGCTTGCCAGAAGCTGGAGAATGTCTTTTGGCCAAGACATGACCTAGAGAGAATGAGACACGGGGAGCTCCAGCTTCTGCCCAGGGCTCTGCTAACTTATCACTGTGTCCTTGAACCTCCATCACCTGTCTATGTAAAGATCTCCAATTGGCTGCCAATCACAGCTGCCAGGCTCTTTAGCTGGCACTGTGTGTGTGGTGGAGTGTGTATGTGTTTACATTTTTTATTCGTTTCCAACTTATAAAAATAGAGACACTTCAAATATTCTGGTTCTTCTTGGGGGTGAAAAAGAGGGAGTATGACCTGGCAGAGTGCTCTTAGCTCAGAAAAATAAGAAAAAGAGCCCTTCCTCCAAGCAGATGCAGCTTCATGCCAGGGCACACCACCCCCTTGGCTGTCCGCCCTTTATGTGATGCACAATTGACAGCCCCATAGGAAAGAGCTGGCTGCTTCCTTTAAGTGGCTATGTGCTCACTCCAGAGAGCTCTGGTGGACTAGTCTGTAGGGATTGCACTGCTAACCCAAAGGCTATACGTCTCTGGTAGTTCAAATCCAGCAATTCTGAGGAAGAAAGATGAGCAGTCTCCTCCTATGTCCTTTCCAGCCTCCTGAAACTCAATAGAGGGTCAGCTATGAGTCAATTCCAGGAATGGGTTGGTTCCAACTCAGCAGCAATGAGATTTTGAGTTGAGATGTCCCCTCCACTAATCTCTGGGTTCTTTAGGCCTTTGCTTTTGGAGGGAGGGGTAAGAAACCCACAGTAGGTGCTCCCCTTGACTTAGAGGTGAGTGGGATCAAGAGAGGGTTTGCCTCTTTTTGTCTCTTCAGCTATAAACTGACAAATGCAACTGCACTCTGGCTTCCCCCTAGCTCCCTCTTGACCTTTAAGAATAGCAAATGCCTCAGTTGGAGATTACCAGTCACCCACAGTCTGGCTGTGGAGCCAGAGAGCACAGTCCACTTCCATCTTTGTGGCCCTGCTTGGAGCTTTTTTCAGTTAGCAATGTTGTCAAAACACTGACACCCAAGGTCACCCACCACCTTTCTGTCCTTGGAGAAGAATCTGGTTCCTTCTAGGCCTCGCAGAGTTCTTCTGGTCCCTGGTAGCTGAAAAGAAATCTTTTCCAAAGCAGGATAAAAGAAATCTAGAAAAGGAATGACAATATACACGTGAACTGTTTACATAAGCAAATGAATACGTTTCTTCCTTGGATTGTAATCAAAGTAATAATGCTATTTGTAATATAATTACAGATGTTTATAGGCAATATTCTGTTCCTAGCACAGTGAAGGAAATGTGGTCCCAGAATGAGATACAAATGTAAAGTTATGTGACAGCTATAATCTCCTAACCCTATCAGGACATCTTTGGGAGGCTGTGTCAATATTTCCTTTGGGGATAATAGCCAAAGCCTAAATCAAGGTCCTGGCCCTGCAGCTGCCCATAAGAAAGGAGTTTCTAAAGCTCAAGGAAGAATTAAAATTTTTCTGAGAGTGACTCAGAAGCTCATCTAGAGGACAGAGACTAGAGAGTGGGCTTCAGATAGGCAGTTTTTTGCCTCCACTGTGCCACTTGGGTTTGGTCTTTCCTGTCTAGCAAATTCCACAGTGTACTGCTCTAGAACCAGAGACCAGTCTGAGAATGCAGGATGTTCCTGCATCCTCCAGGTGTCACTTCATTCCCGGGCAAATGAGTGTTGCTTCCTAGTTCTGGACTTTGGGCATTTGGGGGAAGAAAGTAGGAGAAGTGAGGGAAAGGATGTGACCTCCTTCTTTATAGCTAAGTGTGTGGTCGACTGATTTATTTTCCCCCTTTTGATGTCCTTTGGGGCTTTGGTGATAAGTTTAGAAGGTGCTGAGAACAATAAAGAGCCTGCTGCCTCTGCTTCCCAATTACGTCCTCCAAAAATAGACACTGGCTCCTGTGTGTGGGAGGATTCTAATCACCAAAACTTTCCCCTGCATGCTTTCTTCCTCCACCCATCCCCATTGAACTGCTGTCCTGGTGAAGCAAAGCTGAATTCCCCAGACTAACTTGTGCTTCCTGGTACCTCCTGGGACTTTTGTCTAAGCCTGCTTTGTGATGTGTGTGACTCCCCAAGGATCCTGGTATCTACAGAGACAGCTTGAGGGGTCACCAAGAAGCTTAGAACTTGCTTTCTGTTTCAACTGTGTTGCATTTGGGTGAAGATTGGGCAGGACTGAGAAGATGCTGAGGACAGGACCGCATTTGCAGGCCAGGAATCCTGAGGCGATGGGGGGGGAGGGGAACGTGTGCGCCAACTTGGCAGGTTCTCCAGCCCTTTGGCTCAGTTCTGCTTCTCTATTTGCTGAGGGTGTCATTTGTTATGCTCTTCTCAGGTAGGAGAGATTTCTGCTCCCTTTAAGCTGCAGAAAACCCACTTTGGACTTCAGAATTCATATCTCAAATTTTTTTTAAATACTTTGTCTTAATTGCAACCTAGGTTTTCATCAAGGACACATCTATGCCTATCCTGTCTGCTAACCTGTAGGCATTTGGAGCACAGAGTATCTGTGTAATTTGTCTGCCCTCCCCATCCTAAAAGCTTAGTGTCATGTCATTCACATCAGGAGCTGAATAAGCATTTATGGAGTTAAAAGTCACTACATAGATTTTAGAGCATACTTGTCTCTTTTGCCGGGATCTCTGTTCAGGAATACAGGGTAGTTCAGGAAGAAGGCTGTCCCCTATGTTTAGCTCTAAAAATTTCCATTTGTACACAGCCCTGTGAGCATTACCTGCTGCCTGAGTAAAGCACTGTCCCTAATGCCCAGGACTGGTCCTAGCCTCCTCCTCTCTCTGTAGATCCTCTTTCTTTCCACTCCCTGGTTGCATGGCACATAATTCCAGTGCTAGCAGCATTCTTCTCTGATTGCATCCCTTCCTTTGAAACCCCACCCTGGGGCTGGTTACTGGAGTGGAAGTTGTCCAGTTGACATAATTCCAAGTTCACTGTCACATCCTGAGAGCAGAATGGGCTTCACTTACCATTTTTCTCTCTTGCATGACTGGGTCTCTGCCATTGACTATCCCCTCCCCGCCTGAAGGTGAGTAGTGCCAGGGACACTGAATATAAAATGCAGACACTAGACTTCTGGAGAGACACAGAAGTGCAGGAACACCGCTTGGAGAGTCAAATTGGACCCAGAAGCTGATAGGAGGTGGGGTAGCCCAGTGCACTCCCTCTTACACAGCTTCTTGTGTCCTAGGCTTCTTGCAGAGGACCAACAGCCTGGAAGAGAAGAGCCGGCTTGTGAGCGCCTTCAAGGAGAGGCAGTCCTCCAAGAACCTGCTTGAAAACAGTGACCGAGATGCCCGCTTCCGGCGCACTGAGACGGACTTCTCCAACCTGTTTGCTCGAGGTAGTCCTCCCCCCCCCCCCCCCGCCCGCCCCATAGTGCTCTCTATTCCAAACCTTACGTTAGTTTCTGGACTTTTCCCTGAAACTTTACCTTGGGGATGCAGGGGGATAGTCAATACTTCTCTTTGAATCTTCATGGAACTTTTTTCTGGGAATTGGAATAGAATGGGCTCTATTCTTCTCAACTACCCCAGCTGCCCTCATTTTGGAAGTTGAGTGAGGTCAGTCATTAAAATAGTTGACTTATTCAAACAGCCCTTTTATTCAAACAGACATTTGCAGGGACCAGTATGAGTCATAGAATCTCAGAATCTGAACGAATCTGGCACATAAGAAATTCTATGGTTCCCTCAGGGTTGACCAAAAATGAAAAGACTCACCTTTGGTTGAGAAATGTGCGAACAGGCCTTATAGCTAAGGACTATCCTGAAATTAATTTTCTTTTGGGGGATTATTTTTTAACTGGTTACTGTTCCCTTCCAAAAAACACTGATCTCTGGAGTTGTTTTCTCCCTTCCCCTTTCAGTAGTTCAAAGGTAGACCCACCACTCTATAAGACCACAAAAGTAAAACTAGAACATTGGCTAAAATGTATCGTTCAGAGATAACCAGGGGAATAGACACAGAGTACCCTGTGCAGATAGGTGACCTGCTCTTGACCTATGGCTGACCTCTTCAGTCGGAGACATCTACAGTGCCTGCCCCTAATTAGGCACCAGCTTGTAACCCAGCAGAAGTTTATAACCTGTGCTGTGGCAGATGATGCTCAATGAGCTCCGAACATTCCAAAGTTCAGGCTCGAAAAGGTGAGCTCCAGAGAGAGGCAGGAGTCTCCTTCCACACCTTCCCAGGGCTACCTTTTAGTTCCCCTTTCCTGACTTGAAGACATCACAGAGGACCACCTCTTTAGGAGAAACATAAACCCTGCCCACAGGGACCTCATCTTCTGTTATCAGTAGGTCAAGCACATCAGAACAACAAACCAAAAGTCTAAGGTCTGAACCAGAGAAATAGAGACACTCTTTATACCAGGGAACCAAGATTTCTCCAAGCTTGTCAGTGGATAGCTGTAGCAGCAGAAAGCGCAAAACTTCTCAAAGTCTAAAACCGAGAAACTCTAGGAAGTGTATACAAAATGCTTATCTAAGTGCTTATGTTCAGCATCAACAGCAACCCCAGGTTACCTCAGTACACCATATTGACAGTAGAGTGCTGTACCACTTAGAAGAATGTTGTTGTGATGCTTAACCCTTGTGCCATTAGGGTGTCAAATGCCAGAACTGTTACCCATGGTAACAGACAGGTTAGAAGCCAGAGTGGCATCCACTTCCTAAACAACATGCCTCTGGAAACTCTATGAGCTTTGATAAATGACAGTAGTTGTAGAAAGGCTTCAGGCCTTTGGATCATAGGGTAGCTGTAGGTCATGCTCAGCTCTACAGCAGTCACCAACAACAGCAAGTGCATATGTGTTTTTATCTGGGAATATGGACAGGCCATGTTCAAACATGGCTAAGACATGAAGTCAGTCTTCCTCAGATTATCTATGGGTGTGTGTGTATTTGTATATATGCAATGTGTGTGTGTTGGGGGGGGTTCATTGTTATGTGCTGTCAAATGGGAAATGACTCATAGCTGACCCTCCAGCGGGTTTTCAGAAGCATTGGATCCCACAGAGCTTCCTATAGAATGTATATGTATATGTATATGTATATGTATATGTATATGTATATGTATATGTATATGTATAAATTTGGTGCTATGGTCACCTAGAGGGCAAAGGAGTTGCACCGCCAACCCAAAAGCAAGTGGTGTGAATCCACTGACTTCTCCTCAGGAGAAAGATGAGTAGTCTCCTCCCAAGCAATTTACAGTCTCTGAAAACTGGAGGTCAACTGTAAGTCAGTTCTCACTCAGCAGCAATGAGTGTTATATGTATATAGTCACACACACACACATGTTTACATATACATAGATAGAGAGATGATAGAGATAGATATAAGTCTAAAACTCCTGAAATAAAATTTGGCCTGTAAAGATATCTCCATACCTTTTCAATTTATATGCAGAACAGATCATTCTGGAGGCTGGGCTTTATGAGGAGGAATGTGGCATCAGAATTAGAGGAAGACTCATCAACAACCTACATTATACAGATGACACAATCTTGCTTGCTGAAACTGAGGAAAATCTGACACACTTCATGCAAAAGGTCAAGGACTATAGTCTTCAATATGGATTGAAGCTCAACATCAAAAACAGAGATTTTCACCACCGGGTCAATTGGCAGCACCATAATAGATGGAGAAGAGATTAAGGTTGTTAACAATGACAGCTTACTCAGCTCCACAATCGACACTCTTGGTACCAGCAGCCAGGAACTCAAAAGACGAATTGCACTGGGAAAATCTGCGATCAGGGACCTCTCCAGAATACTAAAAAGCAACAGTGTTAGCCTAGGGACTAAGGTGCGCCTGATCCGGGCCATGGTCTTCACAGTTACTTGCTGGACAATTACTTGCATCACGCAGCTGGACAGTGACTAAGGATGACAGAAGAAAAATTGATGCCTTTGAGTTGTGGTGCTGGAGAAGAGTCTTGAACATACCGTGGACTGCCAAGAAAACAAATAGGTCTATTTTGGGGAGTGTGAAACCAAGTTCCTCCTTGGAGGCTAGGCTTTTGAAGCTCCATCTCACTTTGGGCACATGGCCATGAGAGACCAGTCCTTGGAGAAGGATGTCATGCTTGGAATGATGGAGGGATAGTGCAGGAGAGGAAGATCCCAGATGAGATGGAGTGACACAATAACTGTGGCAATGAGGATAGGTGTGTTGGAGTCAGTGAGATTGGCTCAGGACAGGGCAGGCTTCAGAGCTGCTGTACATAGGGTCACTATGTGTAGCTAGCGACTTGATGGCCCATAACAACAGCACAACCACATAAAGATGTTGTTACTGACTAGGGCTTTCTCGGTCAAGGAAATCCAGATAAGTGGATAATAATCACTTTTTGTTTTACGCCCTCAGATCTGCTTCCAGCTAAGAATGGGGAGGAGCAAACTGTGCAGTTCCTACTGGAGGTGGTGGACATACTTCTCAACTATGTTCGTAAGACGTTCGACCGCTCCACCAAGGTGCTGGACTTTCACCACCCACACCAATTGCTGGAAGGCATGGAGGGTTTTAATTTGGAACTCTCTGACCACCCTGAATCCTTGGAGCAGATCCTGGTTGACTGCAGAGACACCCTGAAGTATGGGGTCCGCACAGGTAAGGATGCGAGTCAGGTGGACTTATGTGGTTCCTGTGCCTTCCACCCATCCCTGCAGATTTCCAGGGAGGAGCAGGAATCTCCTCTCTCGCTGAGTGCTCCGTGACCACAAGAATGACCAAGGACAGTGGCCGTCGGGCAAAGACTCTGGCAAGAATTTATCGTATCATTTATCATTGTAGAGTTTGATTGAAAATAGATCAATACATGTCAAAGCCTGTATAAAGACATGTTCATTCTTGGTTTTAGACTATTCACAACCTGAAGAGAGCAGATCAACTGATCCCTTACTATTATTAACCATACCCTCTTCATTTACATGCCTGTTTTAGTCTAATAAATCCTACTCGTGCCTATTCCTGACACAAATTGGGCTCATTTCCTTCCACTTCCACTGGCTAGGACATTAAATCAACCCTCCTCCTCTGTATTCTGTTTTAACCTCTGGAGTTTATTCACTCTTAATCACTCTGGAATATCTTATTTTCCACTTCTCTGTTTCCTTCCTCATTTTATAGAAACTCATTCTAATCAGTGCTTCTGGCCCAAGGGTTACTGTCCAGCAGCCTTAAGTCCAAGCACTTTGTAGATTTCTCTCTAGGCTGTTTCTAAGCCAAGAAGTGGAGTAATGATTGATCTTCTCTATAACTCTCTCCCCACTCCAGTCTGACATTCTTGCACTCCTGGGCAGAGGATGTATAGGATTTGGCAATCTGTGATGTTGTTCACAACAGGAGCCCCCAATGCCACAGTTAGCTCCTAGTTTATCCCTCTCTTTATCTGTCTTTCTTCCTCTCCTTTGTTTCTTCTTATTCTCTTAGTCATGTGCAGACAGATTTAAAACTAGAACTGGGGAAGATGGTAATAGAGCTGAGTGAGGCTATAGGATGTCAAAGCAGTGTTATAGTGAAATAATGAGGCTGACCACAAAGGCATTTTTAAAGAAGAAACTCATTGCCAGTCAATTTGGAACTGTCTGCTTGCTGACCCTCAAGTGGGTTTTCAGAGGCAGTAAATTATGTGGAAGGAGATTATTCCTCTCCCTTCCCTCCCTTGTCTCCTTACCCCCTACCTCTCGCGCAATTTCTTATAGACTAGGCCAACAGAGCTCCCTCTTTTAAAACGATGTTCTTGTTGTATACCATGGAGTTAGAACCCTGGCTGCCTGTCCAGAAGTTTTCAGAGACAATTAATCACAAGGGAGGAGACTTCCCATCCCTCTCCCACAGAGAAGCTGGTGGATTCGAACTGCATACCTTTAGGTTGGCAGAACTACTCCTTCTACTAAAACACCAGAGCTAGTCCCAAAGAACTTTTCCATTCAAGCAGCATTACTGGGATAAGTATGGCTTTATTACATAATAGTTCAGATGTTATAGAATTCATCTATCTGTGCAAAGTTTGTGTTGTTTGATTTTTAATGAAAAACACTCCCAGTAATGTAATCTTCCATTAACATAATCTCAGCTACATCTAATGGTTTCTTTTTTGACTGAGATCAAATAGTGTTATTTAGCAGAATAAAAGAGAATCCTCTATGCATGTTTTAGCTTGACTTCTTTCGTACAGATTTTTTTTTTTTGGCATATGATTCCACAGCAAGATAGAGACCACACATTTTTTTATCATTAAGGTTCAGAAGGCATTGTCCCTCAAAGAAAAAGATGTGGATTTTTCATAATAGCATCTCATATTGTTTGCACTATTAGAGCCTGTGGGACTGAAAGATTAGAGGTTCAAATCCAACCAGAAATGCCTCCAAAGACAGGCTGGTCCGTCTACTTCTAAAACACCAGTCACTGAGAATCCTATGGAGAACAGCTCTACTCTGGCAAATAGGAGTCGGAATGAATTCAAGAGTGATTGTGTTTTTCATAGTATAGGAAACAGAAGTGTCTCTGGTCAGAGCACTCTTGGAATCCTGTTATTCCAGTATATGATTTATCTATCTTATTTTTCATCCAAAGAATTCATAAATGAAAAATTCCTTAAAAGCAAACAGTATCATTGCTACACTCTAAAAAAATGAAAATTTACATTATCCTGAATTACTAATATGTTGTTGTTGTTGATTGCTGTTGAGTCGAGCACAACTCATAGCGACCCTCTGAACAAAAAGCCTGAAGCCCTCTACAAATATTTATCAAAGTTCATAGAGTCTCCAGAGGCATATTGTTTAGGAAGTATATGCTACTCCTGCTTCCAAAATTAATATAGTATCACTTTTCAAATTTCCAACCATCTCATGATTATGGTAAATTTTTTGGCTCGTTGTAATTTGTTAGAATCTCAGTCCTTCACTTTGTAGTTAGTTGTTATGTCTCCTAGTTAAATAGCTTTTCTCTCTCACATCTTTTTTCTTGCCATTTATTTGTTGAAAAACTTTCTTTTCCTATGAAGTATACCTCCTTTCTCCCCTACCTGACTTTAAGCCATTCCACTGTTCAATAACCTATCATATGTTATTTTCATGAAATATAGAGAACTGAAACTGAAACTAGGTCATTTTATTACTTCATAGAAATTACGATACAAGATTTTGGGGACTTAAGGTTTTGTACATAAACTAAAAGTAATGATTTTGTGGACTTTGTGTCTTTTTTATTTTAGTAGATAAAGAGATGATGGTTTCATTTTGATTCATGGGTGTTTATGTCTCTGTGCAACTTTTGCCTCTGCCATGCTACAAAGTTTAGATACAGTATCACATGTATCACAGTGCTGTCTTAAAAAAATAATTTTATTGAGTTTTCAAATGAGTGTATCCCAAACAAACTTTAATGGATTGCAACAAAATCAGTTATGTTGCAGGAGATCTCAGTGTGTTTTGTTGGAAGCAAAAGGTGGAGTGAAATGGGCTAGTATGACCCATTCATTCCACATGAATGCCTACACTCTGGGCTCATACTAAGTTACCTGTTTATGCTTCCTTTCTAAAAATGAAAATTATTATTCATTTTTGAGAACTCTTGTGATACAGAGATTGGTATATTCTGATATAAGAGTTATAGATGGTCCAGATCTTTTGAATTGCACATCTAGGGAAGCAGAGACTTTTACAGAGAGAGGAGTTAAACCAGGAACATTCAAGTACTAGCTCTCTGACAGTTGTTTCAGATGCAAAGGCAATTTCCACTGAAACAGAGCAGTCAGCATATCTTTCTAACACCCGTTCTCTGTCACACACCCCTAGATAATCTATTGTGTTGACTCCTTTTTGACAGCTGAGCCAAGCCTGCTGATGTGGGGTGAATTTTCTAGTGAATGCCAAGTTGGCCAAAACTTGGCAACAATCCCAAGCTTGCTGAGAATAAAGCCTTTTAAAAGTATTTTCTAGGTTGCAAAAGACTTCAGGGTTTATAGTAATAACAGTTATTTCACTAGCAACTCAATGAGTGAAGACTATGTCGACCTGTGTTTCACATAGATGCCACGTAATCTCAACAATAAATTAACAGTCACCTGACTCTAGATGGACAAAACCTCGCCATGCTCTGTGCCATATTTGACTGGACCAACAAAGAGATCTAAGGAGTGATGCCTTCCCCACAGCCTCAGCCTCAAAGCTGGCAGTGTCCTCAGATTTGGTTTGAGCCATGCCACAACCCCTCTCTAAGGTCCAGAGTCTCTTCTTTCTCAACAAAATCTTGATTCTGGAATTGTCCTTGGGATGTAAAGTTAAGAATTAAAACTGTTGTGGAGAAACACAAGACTCTCTGTAATCACATTCTGACTTGTAATTAAAAGAAAAAAAATGTGTCAGAGGAGTGTATCTGAAAATCACCAAATGAGATATTAGAAAGTGCAGTCAGTTTTATGGTACTGGGTTGTTTTTGTTTTTTCATTTCAATTTAAAATCATGATGCTTCATATGGGCTGTATTAACTTACCTTTACTTCCTAAAGATCCTGGGAACACTTTTTCAGACACAGCATTGAGGTGCCGTGAATATGGCTCCATGGGTCAGGTCTTTTCTTTTGAAAGAAGCATGAAAATCAGATTTGATTTTTTTTTTTTTACTTGTTGCTTACTTTATACTCACCTCTCTAGGTCACCCTCGCTTTTTCAACCAGCTCTCTACGGGATTGGATATCATTGGTTTAGCCGGTGAATGGTTGACATCAACTGCTAATACCAATATGTAAGTTCTAAATAAGCATCCGTGATGTATGGTTATTGCTTGTTGCTTTACAAATCCAGGCCCACACATTTTATTATAATAATAATTTTTAAATGGTGCTGGTCTTTTTCTCTCTCTTAAAATCTTTAAGGCTTGTTATCGTTCTTGTCAAATAGAAAATACTCAGACTGAATAACATAACTTAATAGCATGATCCTAAGAGATGATAATTCTAGCTTTCAAACTTAAGATTAAAAGATTCAAAATTCAGATTAAAAGAGCCCTTGTCTCTAAATGGTGTTAACGTTTTGAGATGTGATCCTGGTTCATTTTCCCATCCAGATACATTGATCTTTGTCACGTAAGTCATGTTTCCTCTTTACCGTAAAGCTGCCAGAAAGCCACAAGCCAGTGTTATCAAATCAATCTATTGTTTAAATAAAAATTCTACAATGAAATGTAGCAGGTATATTATATATTCATTTCAAAATGACTGTTTCTCAGGATTTGAGCTTTTTCTCCATATTGGTTTATATAGGCAGAATGGTTTTTTCAAAGTTTTTGTCAATTTTTTTGATGGTAACCCTAAAGGGATGGAACATGATCAGGGTTTTAGTAGCCACTATGGAGAAAGCAATGGGTGGTACAGTAGTAAAATTCTTACTTTTCATCTAAAAGACCAAAGTTCAGTTCCCAGCCAAGGCACTTCTTGTACAGCCACTCATCTGTCAGTGGTGCCTCGTGTGTTGCTCTGAGGCTGAGCGTGTTCAGCAGAGCTTCTAGACGAAGCTGGACAAGGAGGAAAGGCCTGGTGATCAACTTCTGAAAACCAGCCCATGAAAACACCATGGGGTCACAATGTCTTGATCCTTTTTGTGGAGTCTTCACGAGTCAGAAGCAGACTCCATGGCTAATAGTGTTACTCGTTATAGAAATATTTTTTAAAAAATGACCACTTGATTTTAAAGTTTATGATATCCCAGATTCCAAGACTTCCATTCTTGAGCCTGTGTGTAAGTTGAATTTGTGCCTAACTTGAAAGAGTTCTCAAACTCACTCATTGCCACCAAGTCTGGACCAACTCATAGCTGACCTTCCATTGGTTTCCTCGCATATTTTGGGCATGTTGCATGGAGGGTCTATTCCTTAGAGAAGGGCTTGATGCTTGGAAGGGTGGAGAGTTGGTGAAGGAGAGGAAAACCCTCATCCAGGTGGATTGACCCAGTAACTTCTACGATGGGCTCTTGTATGTCAGGAAGTGTGAAGATGGCACAGGATAGAACAGGGTTCAGATCTTTTGTTCGTGGGGTCGCTATGAGTCAAACTTGACAGCACCTTACAACAACAACAAATCATACTAAAGGAGATTGCCCATCTTTTCCCCTTGAAACCACTGGTGGATTAGAACCACCAGAGAGGAGCCGACTGTGGGTTATCAACACTTATCATAGAAGCAGCAGTCCCAACAGACCATCATATGCCACCAGAGTATCCTAACTTGGAACAATTAGGTATGGTCAGTGTCATTTAGTCAAATAGTATGTAGTGTGACTTTCTATGCATGAAAAACAAGAAATAAACACTTCTGGATACACTGAAACATTGTTAACAGAGTAGTACAGCCTGTCAAAAAGTAGCACCTGTTTGCTATTATGAGCCATTATTTGACTTTTTAATGTTTAATAGGCAACCTGGCAACTACAGATTGTTTGCAAGTCAAAATTCATAATCCAGGGATTATTTCTAATAAGTCAGAAAAGTGAATTTAGCTGAAACATTCTGTTATTTAAAAATGAAAAATTCATTTTAATTTTACTACAAAATGGCACGTTATTAGTGTGTAAGATATCCTGGAACAAATTAATCCCATCCATAAAACCTAAAGGACATTTTAAAATTATGTATTGATTGCATGTGTTCTAAAACGGTTAAGTGCTGCGTCTCTGTTTAGCCTCATTAAGAATAGTTTCTAATAATTAAAATATTTCTGCTTTGCTTGCTAATTTAAAGCAACAGAGGCAAATTTTTAAAAGTGAATGTGACAAACAAAGGCTTTAGTGTTAAAAGGCATAAGAGATTAAACTGATTGAAAATGAAAATGCGTTTTCACGCCTCCCTGCTTTAAGGCATGGTTAACTTCACAGAGCATTCATACTGGATCAGTATGCTTCTGGAAAGCAAAGAGGAAGTGAGGTTGGAGATGCAATTGCTTTTGTGTTTTTCTTGAACAAAAAAGCTCTCCTTTGTGGTCTTTACTGTATTAAGATTTGTGCAATTAAAATGTATAGAAAACACAGACATTGTAATACACTAATTATAACTTGAGAAGAAAAAATCACTAATGCTTAATTATAGCATCTAACACCAAGGAGCAATTTTAATTAGAAAGTACAGTTTTTAAAGACTCAACCATTTGGAAAATGAATGAGAAAAAGCATAAAAAGTATAATATATACATTAAGGCCTCATGTTAACATAGCCCTTGAATTCACCAATTGCTTTTAAATATGTATTGTGGAGGCCTCTTAGCTGCTATTCCTTTATATATATAGCCAATCTCAAATTAAATAAAAGGAACTCACTCCTTTGAACCATTTATAACCCAATACTCTCCTAAAAGACTTTTCTTCAACTAGAAGGATCTCACAAGTTTTCCCTTTTGTATGTGTTTATAAAATCAAAGTCATTTCCTCTTCTCTTGCCTCAGTTGAGCCATGAAGCACTGAAATATGTCCCAGCCATCTGAGGTCAAGGCCAGTTCAGCTAAATGACACATATAATTGCAGCTGAACAGAACAGTGAATGTTTATAAAATATGATCCGATTCCAGCAGATCGATAAAGAAGGT
This sequence comes from Elephantulus edwardii, assembly GCF_000299155.1. Taxonomy (NCBI): domain Eukaryota; kingdom Metazoa; phylum Chordata; class Mammalia; order Macroscelidea; family Macroscelididae; genus Elephantulus; species Elephantulus edwardii. The sequence continues at coordinate 47,912,476 of NW_006399751.1, read as the reverse complement.
TATTTAAAATAGTGAAATAGTTTCTGTCCATTCTAGCATTGTCTGAAGAAGTAATAAGTATTATCTAGCCAGTTTCTCTGGAAGATCATGAAATGTGGCAGCACTGTCAGGAGCTTATGCAGGAATTTGTTCTCCTGTGACAGTTCCTTCCCCAGCGGGAAACAGTGTTCACAGTAAGTCCAAGAAATAAAATAAGAACAGGATCTTTCGCAGGGAGGATTTAATTGGTGATACAGTCATGTTTTGGGGGTGTGATATCATGATTGAATTTTGATGGCACTGGTAATAGAGAGTAACAACAATAATCCTACTAAAGTCTATTTAAAAAGAACTGTCTAAGATCTGAATTTTACATTTCAAGGGTAAGGTCAGACTGTTAGAATAGCAAGACTATTTATGGTCTTCATTTTATAGCTGCCTATACATACGGATTTGAGGTCTTTGAAGCAAGGGCCTAGCGAAGATCCAAAGAAAATTTCCCAAACGTGTAGTAACCTCTTGAATGTGCAGCAATTACCTTTCAAAACAGGGCTACCAAACACATTTGGGCAGGTTGAGCAGTGCCCAACTGTAAGAGCACCCTGCCCTTCCTGACAATACATACTATTAATGGCAGGATCTGTCACAGCTCTTGTGTTATGAGGTTAGGGTTTTAGTGCTTTATTTTTGAAGAAATTACACAGGAAAAGTTTTCTATGGGGCTTGTCAGTCATATTACACTCTAGGCAGGTTGTTAGAAAAGAACTGGAAGCAAGCAGTTCTCATTTGTCATAGAAAAGTAGCTGTGAAGTGAAAAGCTTGGGAATTCTGATTCTGAAACATATATTGAGATCTTCCATCACTGAATTTCTCTGGACCTCAGATTCCTCATCAGAAAAAATGAGAGATCATCATACTCATGCTCCAGTGTCTGAAGACTCGCTGCAAGTCTTAACTGTCTACCATCTGCAGGTTGCAGCACATACATGCCGGGAGGACAGCTCACTGTCATTGTTCAAAGTCCCTTCCTCTCATCTCTTTTCCTATCACTTATCATCTCTAGACACGAGAAAATGTTCACTAAGTGGTCCATAAATGTGTTATCCTCTAGGGTAAGGATAGACTGCCTGCCATGCTGGTGAAGAAGAAAAGTCAAAAGGAAGTGTCAAGATAGTCTACACAGAAGATTCTTTCTTTCTCTGATTAAAGTATTTCCAGTTTGCCAGTTGCCAAGAATCCAGGTTCCTCCCCTTTCTGATTCCATGTTGTGCTATCTCTTATCCTTAAAGATTCCTATGATCCGATCTGGCTGTGAAAGTTCTAGCCTTCATATATCTATCCCAGAACTCAGGAAGGAGGGAAGGAGGCAAGCAGGAGTGAAACAAGCCCTGAAGGAAGGGCCAGAAGGGAACACACTCCTGCTTCTCAGAAATCCTTCAGTTTCCCATAGTATCTCTTTAGCCACAGTTAGTACCATGGCTGAATAGGAAAGCTGGGAAAATATAGTCTTTGATTCAGATAAATTGGAGCCTTAAATAAAATTTGGGTCTGCTATTAAAGAAGGAAGGGGAAACTGATACTGGGTAGCAACCAGCAACTGTGCTCCAAGAGCACTGCAGCTTCCTGACAATCAATTTGTCTTTGTTCTGAGTGAACACCACTGGGAAGGTGAGTTGGACAACTGAAAAGGGCTGACTCACTGCCCTACTCAGAATATCAAAGGACTCAGAACTCTCCTTTTTTTCCTCCATGAATGCCACCATCCTACTGTTCCAAAACCTTACTTCCAATCCCATATTCTCATGCGTCAACCTAGGTCTTTTTGTAGGTTAAGTTTATGGTTCTGCAATTCCAAAATATAATCTTGTCCTCTGACTTTGGCACGTAACCAGCCCCTTAGGAATCCATATTTGACCTCTGATCTTTTGCGTTCCTCTGTTTTCATCTGCCATTTAAGGAAGGGGTTCGCAACTTGTGGTCTAGATTGCAAGAGGACAACCTCCTATAATTGTATGCAAAATGATGTACCTATTCTCAGTTGCTTCTTGGAGAAGAAAGCTATGTGCTGATAGCTTTCCGCAAATTCCAAAAGGGGTATATAAGCCTAGAAAAGTTAAAAACTGAGTCTCTGGGTAATCTTTAGACCTTTGATTAGGCAGTGGTGTAGACGACTCCCTGATGGTAAACATAGCCCACCATAGCAAGAAGGGTTCAAAGAAGTTTCAAGAACATCTCATTTGTCATGCTTGGCTTAGAATCAACAGCCATGGACAATTTGCCAGCTTCCAGGACTAAGATCATAACCAAGGATCAGCCAGTGTTAGCTGTTGGATACCTAACTCTTCAATTGTAGGCATAGACAGCCTAACAGCATCCATCCAGTTAAGACCAAGAAGATTCCTCCTCAAGGTTGTAACTGGTGTCTTAAATATCTCCACCTGGCATAAAATGGCAATTCAATAAGTATTTGTTGAACAAAACTCAAAGGAAAGTTTCAGAATTGGGTATCTAGCATAGATAAAGAACTAGAACTAGAAGAGATAAGTGTGATCTAAACTCTTTAAACTCTTCCTCCTAATTTGAAGGGTCATGACCATGCTCATAATCTTTAGGAAGGAAGATGAACTCATGCCAACCTGGGGCCTGAAATTCAAATCATGAAGCACAGGGCTGGATTAATCACTTGATTTCAGTCCCATCCTTTATTCTTTTCCAAATGGTCCCTGTCTGGCCATCTAACACCAGCTTGACTTTCAGCTCAATATTCATTCAATCGTTGAGAAAGTTCTGGTATTAAAATGCCTTCTTACCTTGTGATAGCCCCAGAGAACCTTCTTATTTGGTATTGTGAAATTCTAGCACATGCATTGCCATCAGGACCTCATCACCATGTCAAACTTTTGTGGGTTGTCCCCCCCCCCGGCAATTATAACATGTTTTCAAAAAATCAAGTGGAGCCATTGGTAATACATTTGTTCGGGTATGGATAGAAGCACATCATAAGCTTGCCTCTTGATACACTCAGCAGCACAGGCTAAACCAGGAATCCTTCTCTTCTTCTTCCTTTGTCAGGCCATCAGACATGAGGGAGTGTTGGTTGCTACGGTGATGGGGCTCAGAGCAGAACCAAAGCATGATTGTGACCTCCAGAGGTGATGGTAATTGAACAATCATTTCCAAGGGTCTTCCTTCTAAGTTTCCAGGGATCTTCCAAGGAAAATGTACATATTCTTTTTGGAAACAAAATTCTTCTGCCAACAGACATATCCTGCAATCCTCCAGGACTTTTTTGTCCACTTCTACAACCACGTGATTAATTGCTTTTTCTCCATGATTAAAAATTAGTAGCTTCACCTGTGTCTTGTATGAAACAAACATTATCTCATCCTTGCAAATAACTTTTCTAAATCTCTAAGCCAGCAAGAATTCCCATTATTCCACTGGCATTTAGCCCAAATATTCTAACCAAAGATAACCTTATCACTTTGGCTGAGTCAATCTAGGCATCCTTCTTCAGAGAGGAAGGTCTGAGTCCAGCCCACAGACTGAAGTGTTTAACAAGACTAAGCAAAAAGAAGAAAGAAAAAGAGTCTCAGAGTTTAATAAACAGATCTTTTTGTTTTCTAGCTTAATTTTCTGTGGATGAGCCTTTCTTGATTTCACTTGGGCCCTACGTTTGGTCACACATTCTTGTTTCAGTGACTACTAGATTCTGTTTAGGTTTTCAATTGCTCTCAGAAGAGTGTGTCTTGCTCTTTTTGAACCAGTTGGTTACAAGACAAAAAGTTCCTACCAGGATATCTGATGCCCACAGTTAGTTAGCTGTGTATGCCAGTTGAATGTCTTCTTGTTATTTATAATTGGTAATTAGAAAATCATCACTTATAATTATTTTTGACAGATATTGACTCCAGTGAGTTATAGAAACTTAGTTTTCCATGGAGATTATTAGAAGGAAAACCATGTAGACAATTATATTGAGCTTTTTAAACCCTGGGTCAATATTTCCAATTATCTTCACAGTTAGCTCTCAAATATTTACATTCTTCTTAAAAGTTAGACTTTGGCTCTGGGTTTTATAGACTCTACAAGTGTGAAGAAATTGCAATCTAACTTTATGTAGACATTAGAATGCATTTTCCTATTGGTATTTGCATCATGCAATATTAGATGCAAAAGATTCCCAGAAAAGTAATTTTCTTCATTCTATATTTCTGGAACCAGTTTAAAACCTGTTTTATTGCTGAAGGATCACAGAGAAGGGACTTTGCCACCTTTTTTTGGTAACTCAGGCAAGTTTCTGACATTTTCTAATTGGTGGCATAATTTATTGTCAGGGAATTAATTGTTTTAATGATTTTGAACATGATTTAGAACTCAAATACAAGCACTAATCATCTGTGTTCCCAAAATCAGTGGTTTGCCATCTTTTTTTTTTTCATTGTGTTTTTCTTTTCATCCCCCACAACCTTTCTAGGTTTACTTATGAAATTGCACCCGTGTTTGTCCTCATGGAGCAAATAACTCTTAAGAAGATGAGAGAGATAGTTGGATGGTCAAGTAAAGATGGTGATGGGATTTTTTCTCCTGGTACGTTTCTCTTTGGCTCCTCCAATGCTCTTCAAATATGAATCATTAAGGTGGTTGTTTAAGAATCAAATAATTGATGCAACATGTTTAGTGTATGTTGTCCAGACGTACCTACATAAGTTACTTCAGTTCTCTTTGTGCTTTTATTTAGGTAAATGAGAGTTTGTTTTCACTTTCATAACCTTAGATTTCTTCCAAATGACTCGGTAGCTCACGTGGGCTGTCCTTGGAGGACAGGACCCAGGCAGGTAACCAAGGAATGCAATCATTTCCTTCTCTAGGCCCCATTGCTCTCTTTCTCTGTCTATTTGATTCAGGGAACAGATTCATCTTTGTTCAGTAAATAGATTGAGTAGAAAGTAGAAGCGGGAAGGTTGTAACTCACGGTCCTTTGTAACCACCGCCGCCGCTGCCTCCTCTTATATTTCTGTCCAGGCTTTGGGCAGAAAGGGCGCTGGAGTACCTGAATCACTTCCAGCCAAATTGCCTATAAGGCATTAGTAACGAGACTGGCTATTTGTATTCACTGAGATAGGGGAGTCGAGGGAAATTCTAGCAATCGGGAAGCTAGGAAAACTAACAGGATAGTATCCCTTTCCTTCCTGACTTCCCTTATCTCTTGAGATTGCTCTTTGTACCAAGGATGGTAGTCCCAACACCTCTCACTGTGTTTGACACTAGGGGGAGCCATATCCAACATGTACAGCATCATGGCTGCTCGTTACAAGTACTTCCCAGAAGTTAAGACAAAGGGCATGGCAGCTGTGCCCAAACTGGTTCTCTTCACCTCGGAACACGTGAGTCGGAGGCTTCTGCATATGAATTACAGGGTTTTTTCCAATGGATTATCTAACTTTTGATCGTAAGCCTCTGTTTGTTACAGAGTCACTATTCCATAAAGAAGGCTGGAGCTGCACTTGGCTTTGGAACTGACAATGTGATTTTGATAAAGTGCAATGAAAGGTAGGCAGGGGAAAAGCGGATATTAGGTTCTTGATGTATTAAATGTGTTCATCTGTTAAATTTGTTTTATTATGCTTAAGAACTGGCTCAGTACAGTGTGCCAAGTTGCTAATGGTCTGTTGAAAATATCCAATTAAATTTGTTTTTTGCGCTGCTAAAGGTTTTTTTCATGGGCAATCTCATTGATTCGTCATTTTGATTCTTCCATTTTGATAATAATTACAGGGGGAAAATAATTCCAGCTGATTTAGAGGCAAAAATTCTTGAGGCCAAGCAAAAGGTATGGAACTAACTCTATTGTGCAACTTAAACTTCAGTGAATGAAAATTTTTAAAAATAATTTCTTCCTGCTATAGTTAATAAAAACCTTTTATAAGAGATAATGCCATTGTGTTTCTAAAATTCATCCTCAAATATTTTCTTATTTCCAGTGTGTGAGAGATGGTTTGGCTTTAAATCTGTGTCCCAACAATAACACTTTTTAGCATTTCAGTTCAGCCATTGGGTAATTTGCTTTTGTCTTCACTGCTACATAATTTGACATTCTTAAATAAATCCTCTGAGCATCATGAAGATACAGCCTAATTGAGCTTTTTACTTACCTTAATAAATATCATTTGTGCTTAGGATTCTACTTAGCAAAGCTTTCCCATGCTCTTGGCAGATGGCCCATGATATTTGGCGAATCCAGCCTTGACAAATTCTATTAAACAGCAGAAAAAATCTCCTAGAACAGATGTATCCCCAAGTCACTGCCAGATAGCTAGCTGACAGGCCATTTACCAAACGCATTGTTGTACAATGTACCCATGTTGTGTTCCTGTATCTCCTCTAACTGTACTTGTTTGCTTGGACCTTGTAGAGGAGATGGATGGAAATGATGCTAGAGGGCTGGTAAGGGGTAAAGCTGTACCTGCTCTTCAGATAGTGTTAGGATTTAGAAACTGTCCCTAATCTATCTTAACTCTATTACTCTGCTTCCTCATTCCCCTTTTCCCACGTCAAAATGTTACCATTAGTGAATTTTTCAGCTTTTGTAACACATCAACTTGTTTTAAATAACCAAACAATGCTTCAGTGTAGTTACTATATAAATAAACTTAGAACAACACAGCTTCTAAAAAGAACAATGCCCAGATACTCAGAAATGCCTGCAAAAAAATAGTGAAGACATATTACTGTTTCTTGATTTATTTTTTCTTTTTTATTGTTTATTTCTTTTTTCTTATTTTTTGTGGTTTTTTATTTCTTTTTTCTATTGAACTTCTGTAGATTATCAGACACACTATATATTTTGCTTACTTAAATTTGCTTATTATTTGTCTCCCACCACAAGAATATAAGCCCCCTGAGAACAGAAATCTTCATCTGTTGTTCCCACTGTTGTATCCCCAACACCTGGCAGATTATTAAAGTCACTCATCTAGTATTTGTTACATGAACTAACAAAAGAGTACGACCAGATACAGAACTAATGCAATGTCAACTTAGTTAATTAGCATTAACAATAAGTGCTACCCAATGTGAATGAAGAATAGTGTTAAATGCAATGTGTATAAACTTTGTAAGCAAACCAATTAAAAAAATAAGTGCTACTGCAGTTCTTCTACTTCATATAGAAATGATCAAAGGAGAGAGGTTAAGAAGACTAATCAATGCACACCCATGTTTATTGCAGCTTTGTTTACAATAGCAAAGAGTTGGAAGCAACCTAAGGGCCCATCAACAAACAAATGGATAGAGAAGCTGTGGTATATCCACACAATGGAATACTACACCACATTGAAAAACAAGGAACTCATGCAATATTGTTCAAAATGGGTGACCCTGGAGGACATTATGCTGAGTGAAATATCTCAGTCACAAAGGGACAAATACTGCATGGTGCCACTGTTGTAGAATGGGTCTGACATCAGGGTTGGGGTATGACAGAAAAAAACTGGGTAAATTATGTATGTTGTATTGAAACAGTTGAGGGAAAGAACAGATTAGAGGTGATATATGATTGAGTATTATGGTTATCACAGGAATTCAGAATTAAGGTTGCATAGAGAAGTGTACTCAGGGTGGGGGGTGGGGGAAAAGGGATGGGGGAATTGTATACTAATGAAGGAATTTTTTTTTCTTTTTCTTTTTCTTTTTGGAGAGGGGAGCTAACTGCTGGGGAGGGGTGGGCAGGGAGAAAAGTGCGGCAATGAATGAATGAAAATCCAAAACCTCTGTAAATGTCTATTAAAATTAATAAATAAATAAAAACCAAAACAAAACAAAAAAAAAGAAGACTAATCAGCCTGTCTTTCTTACATTACAGGGATATGTTCCTCTGTATGTCAATGCAACTGCTGGTACAACTGTTTATGGAGCTTTTGATCCGATACAGGATATTGCAGATATATGTGAGAAATACAACCTTTGGCTACATGTTGATGTAAGTGCTATAACTCACAGAGCTGCCCAGTCCATTTGGCTGGTGGAAGCAGCTCTGTTTTATGATTTGTCACAAGCTTTCTATTAGTGGCCCAGCCAACCTTCTCTCCATATACCACATTAGCACCAACTCTTTTCTGGCCCCCAGCCAACCATTCATGATTGGTACGTACCACAGATCTAGCACAAACTCGAGGAGTCACTCAGTTCCTTTCTGGTCAGTTGCTGTCCTCTGTGGTTCAACCTAGAATGTATCTTTTATTCTCCCAGTTGACCACAGCTGAAGAGTGAATATAGATTTCAAGGTGAAAAAAATATAAAATGACGTATGTACATAGAGAGTGAATGTGCATTTACGTTTGAGAACTTGAATACTTGGCTATCTGCTTTTAGTTTGGCCATCTATAGTGTTATATATGTGTGTGTTGCTATAAATCTATGGTGCTATAAGTGTGTGTGTGTGTGTGTGTGTGTGTGTGTCTGTGTGTGTCTGTGTGTGTGTGTATAAAGGCTTACCTCTTACATGTAGGAAAAATTAGACAATATGATATTGTTGTCAGGTGCCATCAAGTTGAGTATGACTCATAACAATCCTATGAACAACAGATCTGAACCCTGTCCTATCATAAACAACAGGTCTGAACCCTGTCCTATCATGAACAACAGATCTGAACCCTGTCCTAGCGAATGCTGTCCTCATCATTTCTGACATACTCAAGCCCACTGCTACTGTGTCAGCAAAAAAGAGATGTAACCTTGAATTTTCCCCCTCAAATTATTTTTATTTGAATGAAGATTTACAAATATTTTACTTGAGTTAAGGGAGTCCTGGTGGTCAGGTAGATAGAGAATTACACTGCCAACCCAAAGATGAGTGGTTTGAATCCGCAAGCTGCTTCTAGAGAGAAAGATGGGCAGTCTCCTCCCATCGATTTACTGCCTCTGAAAACCCACTGGAGGGTCACCTATGAGTTGGTTCTGATTTACAACATATAAGCAAGAGCCTATGGTGAAGAAGGAAGAAGTTCAAGCTGCTTTGAAGGAAATAGCAAAAAATAAGGCCCCAGGAATAGATGGTATACCAATTGACATATTTCAGATAACAGATGCTGCCCTGGACGTGCTCACCAAGTTGTGTCAAGAAATCTGGAGAACAACCACTAGGCCAACTGACTGGAAGAGATCCATATTTGTTCCCATTCCAAAGAAAGGTGACCCAACAGAGTGTGGAAACTATAGAACAATATCGTTGATTTCATATGCAAGCAAGATTCTGCTGAAGATTACAAAAAACGACTGGAACAGCACATCAACAGAGAACTGCCAGAAGTCCAGGCTGGGTTTAGAAGGGGTCGTGGTACTAGTGATATTGTAGCTGATGTTAGATGGATCTTGGCTGAAACCAGGGAGTACCAGAGGAATGTCTATCTGTGCTTCATTGTTTATGCAAAGGCGTTTGACTGTGTGGACCATAACAAACTGTGGCTGACTCTGAGAAGAACGGGAATCCCAGAGCACTTGATCATGCTAATGCGAAACTTATACTTGAACCAAGAGGCAGTTGTCAGAACAGAGCAAGGAAACACTGCATGGTTCAAAATTGGGAAGTGCGTACGCCAGAAATTTGTCCTGTCTCCATACCTTTTCAACCTGTATGCAGAACAGATTATCCGGGAGGCTGGTCTCTATGAGGAGAAATGTGGGGTCTAGATTGGTGGAAGATCTATCAACAATCTGCGTTATGCAGATGACACAACCCTGCTTGCTGAAACTGAGCAGGACCTCATGCGCTTGCTGCTGAGGGTCAAGGACTGCATGCAGCCTTCAATATGGATTGAGGCTCAATGTCAAGAAGACAAAGATTCTTACCACTGGACCAACTGGCAGCATGAGGATGGATGGTGAAGAGATTGAGATTGTCCACAGCTTTAGTCTCCTTGGCTCCACAATCAACACTCTTGGCACCAGCAGCCAGGAAATTAAAAGACATATTGCGATGGGAAAGTCTGCTCTTAGGGACCTCTCCAAAGTACTGAAGAGTAACGGTGTGTCTCTGGAGACTAAGGTGTATCTGATACAGGCCATGGTCTTTGCAATCACTTGTTATGCGTCAGAGAGCTGGACAGTGACCACGAAGGATAGAAGGAGAATTGATGCTTTTGAGCTTTGGTGTTGGAGAAGAGTGTTGAAGGTACCATGACCTGCTATGAAAACAAACAGATTCAGCCTGGAGAGGGTTAAACCGGGCTGCTCCTTGGAGGCAAGGATTCTGAGGCTTCGTCTGACATACTTTGGTCATGTTGTAAGGAGAGACCAGTCCTTGGAGAAGGACATCATGCTTGGGAGGGTAGAGGGCAGGCACAGGAGGGGAAGGCTCTCTGGGAGCTGGATTGATTCGGTGACTGGGGCAGTCAGGATGAGTGTGTCAGAGACATTGAATGAGATAGGCACAGGACAGAGCAGAATTTAGAGCTGTTGTACATAGGGTCGCTATGAGTCGCAAGCTACTCGACGGCACATAACAACAACAAGAACAGCTCTCGCAGGGTTCAGCTGTCAGGCTCTAGTCCTTTGATAGGTTCCAAAGCTACCTGGGGTTCATCTGACTCTTTTTGAGTGGCCTCTGGGTAATGTCCCCACAAGCGCTGACCTCATATACCTGTATCACAATGTAACTACTCTGACACTAACCTGGAAGGAAGGTTTGAAAAAGAAATGACAAAGAATGAGAAGTTACTGATGCCGCTGGTGGAACAGCCCGTACGGGTTCCGTTTGTTGGAGGAACCGTGCCTTTGACGTTCTTACATGGTTCTTAGAGGTGTGGAGTGACGGGTTTTAGATTCTGAGTGTTCCCTTTCCTCTCTTCTCTTCTTTCTCTGTCCTCACAGGCAGCTTGGGGCGGAGGACTGCTCATGTCCAGGAAGCACCGCCATAAACTCAGTGGCATAGAAAGGTATGGGCTAGAGTTGCTCAGCCTCCTTCCGGTCAGCATGTTTCAGTTATTGTGATGCAGAGCCATGGAGTGTCAGACGAACCTCATTCCCACCATCTTATTTCTGTTTCAATAGTACTTTGTTGAACATTTACTGTAGTGTATGCATGTTCTTGTTATGTGTTATATGTTATTGTTATCTCTGACTCATGGTAACCCCACCCACAATAGAAAGAAAGCTTATCAGTTGCAAATTTGACTCCTATGGCCTATCGGGTTTTCACTGGCTAGGTTTTGGAAATAGGTTGCCATGCCTTTCTTCCTAATCTGTTTTAGCCTGGATGATCTTTTAAAACTTATTCAGGGTAATAGCAACACCAAAACCTCTGATGGAAGAGTCAGGGCTGCACGTGAGGTGCATTAGCTAGGAAATGAACCTGCATTTTCTGCATGTTGTGGTTATGTTCTGTCAGGATGACCGTGACTCATGCAGAGCCTATGACAGATCTGAACCTGGGAACCTGGCCCACCCTAACCAACTCTGACATTCTCGAGCCCATGGTACAGCCATCGAGTCCATCTTGTTGAGGAGCTTCCTCCCTTTCTCTGACTCTTTTCGCCTTTCCAAGCATCGTGTCCTTCTCCAACGACTGGCCCCTCCCAACAGCCTGCCCAAAGTATGTGAAACAAGCTTCACCATCCTTGCTTCCTGCAAGGGTGATGAGAGTTCTACCCCTGGATGGGATTTGATTTCCCAGTCAAATGAGTCCTCTATTAATTTACAGATTAGAAAGACGAGTAAACAATGAGTTAAAATGACATGTAATAAGACTAACAGATGTTAGGTGCCTAGGTAGAAGAAAAGAGAGTTTAAACAGTACAGTGATTTAGAAGTTTAGTCAGTTTGCCAAGGATACAAGGTATCAGATACTAACTCACTTTACTCTTCTATCTCATTAAGCTTACTGGTAGAAAAGGAGTAGTACACTTAATTCTTTTCCTTTTTACTATTCAAGTTCAGTAGGCATTCTAAGACAAATATGATATTGATTTGTTCCCTCAGTGTTGATTCATGATGAGCTCATGTTGATTCATTTCATCATTCAGCAATTATTTATTGAGGGACTATCATAAACCAAGCCCTGCTGAAGCTTCCTTGGTTGCAGAATAAATTACATACTGGACAGCTAGCCAGAATGTCAGTAATTTGAATCCCCAGCCATCCTTCCAGAGAAAGAAAAGGGAATCTGCTCCACTTAAGATTTAGTCTTATCTAAACTGGATAGGGAACTGCCTTAAGTAGAAATAGATCTGGCAGCCGTTTAAAGAGCCTGATGGCACAATCATTAAGTGTTTGACCACCAGCCAAAAAGTTGGTGGTTCAAACTACCAGATACTCCTTAGGAGAAAAAAAAATAACAACAACAAAAACCTGGTCATATGCTCTTATAAAGATTACAACATAAGAAGTTCTTTGGAGGAGTTCTACTTTGTCATTCTGGGTTGCTATGAATCAGAATCATCCAGGCAGCATATTACAACAGGTAGCAATGAGTTGCAAGGCATATTACTTTATATAGCATTATCAGAGGCTTTTCCATGGAGGTAACATTTTAGCATGTACCAAGACGAAGAAAGGGCACAAAGATCTGGGGAAGAGCATCCCAGCAGTATAAACAGCATGTGCAAAGGCCCTGAAGGAGGCCTGCTCTTCTTGGAAAGCTGGAGGACCATCAAGAGGCCAGTGTAACTGGAACAAAATTATAAAGATGAGGGCAGCCAGAGATCAGAGAGCTGGACAGCAAGCCGACTTCATAGAAAACGCACTGTTGACTTCTCTTGTAATATGAACTCTGGCTTTTTAACTTACCACACCTCTTCCTTTCTGTCTCTATTTTGAAAGCCAGTGTCATGGTGGGTGGGAAACACAGTTAAATGACTTTCTAACTTGGAGAATAATATAGTAAGTGTAGGTGAGCCAGTCCATACTAAATTTTAGATTCTCAAACAGGTTTTATTTTCCACCTTTGAGTCTGAGGAAACGTGAAAGATTTTGTCCTGGACTTTTTCCTTTAGTAACATTTAAAAAGAATATATATCTTCTAAGGAAAATTGAATCCATGTCGTGTCTTATTACTTTCATAGAATAATCATTTTGTAGCAGCAAAGAATCATTTTCCTGAGACTTTTAAGACAGTCTGAAAGTCATTTAAGACATTTTATGAGCTTTAAATACAATTTTTTAATGACTCAGTGAATGCTAGCATGAGAAAATGGAATAAATTCACTACCTTTTAAATATAGCTCAATATTGACACTTTTTGAAGGAGAAGCATTTAGCCAACTTTCATTAGCACTTTCAACATGGTTTTGTTGGGTTTTTTTTCAAAAAGCTTTTCTTCATTATGCATTTAAAGGAAAAATATTTCAGGTTGTTCTCTTTTCATATACGACATATTATTTTCTCTCTGCAAGACCTTTGCAAGATGATGAGATTCAAAACCCATAGGAACAGTTAGTTTCACTATAGGACAAACCAATCCAAACCCAAACTCATTACCCTGGGGTCAATTCCAGATCATGACGAACTCTAGTTGACTTTCTAAGGTTATAAACCTTAGCAGGAGAAGAGTGCCTTATCTTTCTCACATGAAACAGCTGGAGATTCAAACCACCCATCCTTTGGTTAACATAAATCACTGAGTGACCATGGATCCTTGAAGGAAGAACAAGGCAGTATAAATCCTAGCCAAATTGCAATGTCTCTCACAAATATTAAAATGCAGCATCCAGCTGTGGGCCAAACAATTGGGAAGTAGTCTGTAAATCATAAAGCAAAGTCTCCCAAGTTTTAATCATTATGTCCTATCGAGTGTGCTCCTTAACTATCATTGTATTTAGCACAGTGATGCTGTTGCTGGGAAACTGTGCTTGGTAAGCTATTTGTGCAGCTTAACGTGGCAATGTCACGTTCATTTAGTATCTAAACACCACTGCTGGATGGTTAAAGTCTGAAATAGTCTACTTGATCCTTCATTTTACCTGTCACTCTTCATTGATGTTGTTAGTTGTCAGTAAGTTGATACTCACTCACTGAGACTCCTTGTGGTACAGAGTGGAACTGCTCCCTGGGATTGTCTTGGCTTTAAATCTTAATGGAAGCAGATTGCCAGGTCTTTTCTTCCTTTGTACTTCTGGATGGGTTCAAACCTCCAAGCTTGGCTAGTAATTGAGTGCAAATGGTTCGTGCTCTTTCTACCACTCCATAAGTAGGTAATTGAGCACCATTTTATAAATAATAACCAGTAGGCAGAAAGAAGGCCAAGTCCGTTGCCTAGAGAGAAGCAGTCAAATGGAGTCATTTTAAGCTTTGGCTCTGCAGTTAGACTCCTAGAATTTGAATCTTGCTCCCAGCATTTCTCAGATGTGTGGTAGATGAGACTTTGGATGGTGAATTTAACCTTCCGGTGCCTCAGTTTTACCATTGATAAAGGCAATCATAGTACCTGTATCATAGGATTGGACTGTTGTGAAAGTTAAGTACACCTGGAACTGCTATATGCATTTTATATATTTATTAATTCCTTTTATTCTTTTTTTCAATTTTTTTTATTAATTTAGTTTGTTTATTTTTCATTTCAATGAACATCTACAGAGATTTTGGAATTCCATTAATTCATTGTTTTATTCTTTCTTTAACTCCATAAGGTATTCAACCACTTATTCTCTACCTTTTGCAAACAGAAAACCTAAGGCACAGAAGAGTTATGTGACTTGCCCAACCATTGACACCAAGATTCAAATGTGGATTTGAATCAGGGAGCTCTGATGGCCTAGTACTAAGAAGCTGCACTGCTATCCCAAAGGCATGCAGTTTGAATCTACCAGCTGCTCCACGGGAGAAAGATGGGCAATCTCCTCTCTTGTGATTAAACTCCTTCTGAAAACCTGCTGGAGGGTTACCTGTAGGTTGGTTCTGACTCATTGGTACACAAAAACAACAGTTCCAAAGCCTGACTTTTTAGTCACAACATACTCGCATAATGTCTACAAAGTTCTAAAAGAAATAGATCACATAAGTTTTTGGTTAATAGCTATTATTTTGTTGTTGTTGTTGTTGTTGTCAGAGTAAGATGAGGCAGTTCTCCTGTTAAGATTTATAGACTTATTGTTGTTGTTAGGTGCCATCCCATCGATTCGAGTATGACTAATAGCTGCCCTATAAACAACAGATCTGAACCTTGTCCTCTCCTGTTCCATCCTCACCATCTCCGACATCCTCAAGCCCATTGCTGCAGTCACTTTGTTAATCCCAGTGGTGGGA
This sequence comes from Elephantulus edwardii, assembly GCF_000299155.1. Taxonomy (NCBI): domain Eukaryota; kingdom Metazoa; phylum Chordata; class Mammalia; order Macroscelidea; family Macroscelididae; genus Elephantulus; species Elephantulus edwardii. Next base: position 47,897,260 of record NW_006399751.1, on the reverse strand, counting down.
GATCTTCCCCTGAAGATCCTCAGGAAGACAGTTGCCTCTTCTTGACTCCAGCACCTTCTCCTCTAAGTATCATCATCTGCTTCTTTCAGAGCCAACTCAGTCACCTGGAATCCGCACAAGATGATGGGTGTGTTGTTGCAGTGCTCCGCCATTCTCGTCAAGGAAAAGGTCTGTACTCCTTCCAGAGGGAAGCTGGTGGCCTGCACATCCTTTAGAGGGCACAGGAGGGAAAGGGCACTGCGTCATTTACATCCTTGTTGAGAAACACGCCCAGCAGCCCCATTACATAAGTATTTTTGCCAGCTGTCAACGCCTCCTGCCTTTCATCTTGTTCAGTGTTCAGGTCCTACCAGTGACAGAAACATTAAGGAAATTTTGTAATTTTATATTCTTTCATGTTTACAGACACAAAAGTGAGATAGGTTTGGTGAGGTGTCGTGAGGTGCCTTTTACCTTAGTGAGGACAAACAGTGACATTCTTCTAGTTTTTAGCATAAGTGTGTGGTCCCAAGAGCTGAAATAAATTTGAAGTGGAACAACTTCAAATCTCAATTCAGAGCACAAAGGAATGTGTAACAAATAGCTCCTGTAAATGTGGTAGCGCTGTACTCCCTTCTTAAGCAGTTAAGTATAGGATCTGCCCTCCTGTGCCCTCTAGTAAAACTTTTGCAGATTTCAGGATTCCAGAAAGTCTATCTCCAGCCTGAGCGTGGAGAAGTCAGAACCTGTACTCGATTTACTCCTCCCATACGTTTTGTTACCTGTCAGCAAGTCGACTCAGGTGACCCCGTACACAATGTTCTCAGACTGTAGTGAGCCATAGGGTTCTCATTGGTTGGTTTTCTGGAAGTAGACTACCAGGCTTGCCTTCCCGTTCAGCATCCTAGCAACACATACAGCTTCCCCTGGCAGATTATAGTGGCTGTGCGTGAGGTGCTTTGCCTGGCATCATGGAGGTTGAGAACTTTACCCCCACATTACCACAGTCCCTGATCATCTCACAGGAAATCTTAAGAGTAGGAGATTTAACAGGAGGGTTTTTAAAGGAAATTCTTCACAGCATTAAACTGTCCTTCCCACCACAGAATGTTTATGTTTGGAGCCCCTGCCCACTGGAGTGTCATAGCACTTGTCAGTCTTTGAAACAACCCTCAACACCTACCCACATTTCCAAATGCCCCTTCAGTGGAACAGTAGGCCCCGTTATGAAGCATCTGAGGCAAAAGATAATTTTCTAACCAGGTAGACAAGGGAAAGGGGAAAGATTAGCTATTCCAAGAAAACGATCAACACAAAGCCTCACGAGGCGCATTAGAAGAAATGTTGCAAGTGACCCCCAAGTCCCTCCTTCCAAGTACATGCACTTCGAGTCCTATTTCAAAGTGTCTCACAGCTCTGAACTGTCAAGACAGATGATGCCCCATGTTTCTCTTCTGTGATAGGGTATCCTCCAAGGATGCAACCAGATGTGTGCAGGCTACCTCTTCCAGCCTGACAAGCAGTATGATGTCTCCTATGACACTGGAGACAAGGCAATTCAGTGTGGCCGCCACGTGGACATTTTCAAGTTCTGGTTGATGTGGAAAGCAAAGGTATGAAAAATGGACTTTGAGAAATAGAGGTAAAATGTAATCTGTCCAGGCCAGCTCTCAGTAGAGGCAGATACATCATAGAGAATAATACACTTTATATGTAATTGGTATCTAGACATTAATTGTATTTTTACTGCTATCTAAAAAAAACATATATATATATATATCAGAATAGGTATGTGCTCCATAGGGTTTTCAACAGCTGGTTGGTTTGTTTTTAAGTCAATTACCATCACTTTGTGGCTGGGCCTCATGATCTGAGGCATGCCTGGGTGGACTTGAATCACCAACCTTTTGTTTAGCAGTTGAACACGGTAACCATTTGCACTATCAGGCATTTTCTTTAAACACGTTGTTGTTGTTGTTATATACCATCAACTGAGAGCTGACCCTCTAGTGGGTTTTCAGAGGCATGGAAGGAGATTGCCCATTTTTCTCCCTAAGAACAGCTGGTGGATTCTACCTGCATGCCTTTGGGTAAACAGCACAACTCCTTACAACTATGCCACTACAGGTCCCTTAAGCACATGTATAGTTCTACATTTCAGTAAGAGAGACAAGAGGAGGTCTACTGTTTTGAAACCTCACGGCTGGCCTGACTTCAGTAATTTGAATTTTCATTTTGCCTCTTGAACTCTGCTGGAGACTTGGCTCATAGTATGTTGGTTGCTTGCTGGGACCTTGACATGAACTTTAATCCCCAGTGGATTGCCTGAGGTGTACTGTCAACAGTAACAATACAGCAGGGGCTCACACTTTGCCAGTGCTGGACTCCACCCAGGCCCGTTAGCATTTCCAAAGCTAGCCTTGTACATCTGCTCTAGGTAACACCAACACTCAACAGACCTCGTGCTGCTGTTAGGAGGCAGCCATGGAGGCTTTTTGAAACTCATGCTCAACTAGATTGCCAATTGGACCTTTTACAATCTCAAGGTATGGACTGAGACCAATGTCTTTCCCACCTGCCTGCCTGTCACCAAATAGGAAGAATGCTGTGTGTAGTGTAAGTCTGCCTGCCCAAGTTGGGGTGGAATATGCTTAGTCAGGACTTCTTACTTGGCAAAGTATATTTCAAAGCAATGGTTCTCCAACTATCCATAAGGAAGAAAAGTTAGTTTTGGTTTTTTTTTTAAAAAAATACTAGTTTATTTATAAAATTCGAATGCATTATTTTTGAGTACAGATATTTCCAATTTCCCTTACCTCCCCAAACCAGTTAGTTTTTAACCCATCATGGACCAATACAATAAAAATGAATTTCTAGAAAAAGGAAATAAAAGTCCATATTAAATACAACCCTGGTATTTTATAAAATTCAATAGATAGTAAGTTTCTCTGGAAATTGCTATAAAAATTTCTCATCACTTAATCTCAGTTTCTGTACCTGTCTCGTCATGGACTAGTTACAAATCGTCTGTGGACTGACTTCCATCACTAGATGACAATTTGAATAGCAGTTTTCTCCTGGGGCTCCCTGGGTAAAAGATGAGCAGTGCCTCCTGTTAAGATGCCTCAAACTAGATTGAGGGTCATTGTGAATCAGAACCAACTCAAAGGCAGTGAGTTTCTTTTGTTTTTTTTCCTAAAGCAAACCAGAAGAATGTTTTGGGTCCAATGTTATTCAGTGCTTTGGACTATGAAGAGCAAGCAGAAAGCTAAAAGCCCTCCATAGAATAATGACCTGGAGACCAGTATGCCTTCAAATGAGGAAGCAGGGACCCTTCATTGTATTACATGGAGTACTATGAAGAAGTGTTAAGCATTTCATTAGATGTTCTAACAATCCCCAGTAACAATCCTTTTCTTCTTTCCTGAAGGATACCATAGCCTTTCCCAGTATACCATTAGAAATGGCATGGAAATATCACCTCTCACCAACAAACATGACTCTTCTTTTTAAACAGGGCACAGTGGGATTTGAACATCAGATCAACAAATGCCTTGAACTGGCAGAATACCTCTATGCCAAGATTAAAAACAGAGAAGAATTTGAGATGGTATTCGATGGTGAGGTAGGTTGCTATCACAGACTTAATGCCAAATATTTCTAGAAAACCTAGTAGGGGAAGCTCCTGGAGCCATCTTAGCCCACATTACAAGAAGTTGCTTCTGAATATTTAGTCTTAACTGTAAAAAGAACAAGGGTTGTGTGAAGACAGCCATCTCTGCTAATTGCACAAGGGGAAACTGTCTCTATCAAGAACATCCACAAAACAAAACCAAGTCTCATGAGGTCAGACATGCCCCCTACACTCTTGTACATCTTTCTACTAATTTCTAATACCAATCCTACTGTCCTACTGGGTCCAAATATCCATTGCAATAGCTACACAGACCTCATAGAACCAAACTCATGATTATAGGTTTTATTAGGGAAGTTAACAAGTTACAATTCAAGTTGGCAACAGATTACAGGACAGCTTCTCAGTCGGGACGGCTTCTTGGAAGCGTGTTCCCAAGTCCTTCAGCCTTGTGGCTTTAGGCCAGTGTTTCAAAGCTCTCTTAGTCCTTCCAATTAAGGCATCTAACCCCTTGTCCCCACCCCCCTCCACCCAGTCTGCCAGCAAGTTTGAGTGAAGGTCTTCAGCTTTGGCTCTATTGACACAGCAGTCCCAGTTCAGCTCTGTCTCATGCCAGGTCTTTGGTTCATGGATGTGGCTGCTGCTGCTCTCCTGTACACCCTAGTCTGAGATGGTGCAGGAATCTCTGATCCCAAAGGCTGTATGCTGCATTCTCTGCTTCTTCTTTATTCTGGTAGTGAGATTCCAAAATTTCTGCAGCTGTCTGCTCAATTCAAACCTAGTGGAATGACAAAACTGGCCAGTCCCTTTGTGGATAGACTAACATATCCTGTTTGTATGTTTCTGCCCTGCCATGTTGTTGTAAAGTCAACAGCAGTGTCCTAAGAAATCCATTTTGAAAAACAGACCCCCTAAACCACAGTGTTCACCTTTCATTTAATTGTCTCCATGTCAAAAAACTCTTTTCCTGGTAGCATTTGGGTAGCTTCTCCCTTTATCTCTTCTCTAATGTCTCTAAGGAACTCTTGTGGCACAGAACCTTACTCTTACCAGATCTGAAACCTTCATCGTTGTTGAGGGTATATATTATTATGTTGAATTTCCACAATAAAGAGCTTTTCAGTTCTAAAAGCTTATAGGCTGGATATAGCTTCGTCTTCCAAAATTGGTCCTACAATGAGGTTGTACTTAGATTGGTTATGAGGCAAGCAAGATAAAAATGTCTTTGTCTAGAGGTTGTGTCCACATTATTTTTTGCACCACTATTTATTAAGTGCATGCTATATGCCAGGCACTGCACTTGGAGCTAAGTTACACGCTATTGACCAAAGCAGATACTGTCCTTGTGCTATTTAAGAAAGATGGAAGAAAAGTCGTTTGGAGAGGAAATCCACAGATAACTTACTAAAATATAATAAATACCATCTACATTTTACAAGCAACATCAACTAGGAAAACACCTCAGAGTCACCAAGGGACCATAAAAGAACCCCAAGCAGTTAAAAATCTGTGATACATTGTTCTTGTATTTGAAACCTTTTTACAGCAGATTAGAAGCAGCATTTGTCTTAAGCTAGTTGAAGCAGATAAAATTATGGCAACTGGAAGGAAAATTAAAAAGAATATCAAGAACACATAAGAACTCAAAAAAAACACACAAAAACCTTTACTGTAGGCATGTTAAACAGTATTAGGTATTCTGATGAGCCTTATTTAGTGGTTAAAACCCAGCATTAGTGTTAATAATAATACCCCTGAGTTGCCAATACAAAACTGAGTAGCAATAAAAATAAAGCTCAATAAAATATACAATATCAATAAAATAAACTTTCAAATAACCTCTATATGTGAGGTATACAAAATGGTAAGATGGATTAATATCTTTTTCTTTTTTAAGATAATCCAAATAATGCATTTTTTAAAATCATTTCACTCTTAAGGTGGTAACTTCAGTTACTAGAAACATTTTTTTTGGGAATACATCCCTTGTTAGTTAGATGTGATTGGATAAATCAGGGAATATTCTCCTGAATGTTTTACTAGCCTTGGTTTTGAGATAGACATGCCTTTTTCAGTGGTCTGTAAAATTGCCACGAAGCGTATATATATATATGGGTTTGGGACAGATTTCTCTCAAGTTCTCCTAATTATCTTTATTTTGTTTGTTTTGTTAAATCTCTGCAGCCTGAGCACACAAACGTCTGCTTCTGGTATATTCCACAAAGCCTCAGAGGTGTTCCAGATAGCCCTGAGCGACGGGAAAAGCTACACAGGGTATGAGATCTCTTCTTTCACTAAACCCTCAGCAGTCTCTCTGGTCAGGATGTACTCATTCTAAAGTAGGATTCTAGTGGAGAAGAAATGAAAATACTTGGGTAAACTACACAGCAACAACAACAAGATAAACATACTAGTTGAGAGAAGGAAAGCTATGTTATTACTTTGTCCTCCTTTAGCTTTAACTACCCTTTGCTGCGGTTCAGACACAATAGATGTATCTCTGGCCCTTAGGCAGGTATCCCTGAAAAGGCTGAACACAGAGCAATTGGATAATATACATGTTCCTAACCAAAAGCAATCCTTGCCATCAAGTGAATTCCATCTAATGGTGCCCTGTACACATGTTAGAGTAGAACTGTGCTCTGGAGGGTTTTCCATGGTTTCATGGTTAACCAGAAAGTTGGTAGTTCAAACTCATCAGTTGATCTGTGTAGAGAAAGATAAGACAATATGCTCCAATAAAGATTACAGATAGGAAACCCCATGGGGTAAATCTGCTGTGTCAGATAGGATTGCTGTGAGTTGAAAAGGAGCTCTGGTGGCTTAGTGGTAAAGAGTTATGCTGCCAGCCCAAAGGTAGGCAGTTCAAACCAGGTGTTCTGAGGCCAAAAGATAGGCTGTCTCCTCCAGTGTGATTTATAGCCTCTGAAAAAAACCCACTGGAGGATCTGCTAAGAGTCATTTCTGACTCAATGGCACATAACAACAACATGAGTTTAAATCAACCTGCACATACATAACTACAAAGACTCCATTCTTGTTTCTAAAACCATTCTATTTTTAAAAACTTTTAAAGTGCTGTTAATTCAACTGTTTCTAATATTGATTGATTCTAGCTGGTGAATTCTACTTCCATTTAATGTATTATTTTCTAGCTGTTGACATTACATTTCATTTGTAATTTATTTTATCTATTCAGTCATTCAACAAACATTAACTGAGCACATTCTGTGTGTAGTGTGGTATACTGGCTCTGGGTTCCACAGAGCCTTGATTTGCATGGTTGCCTGTAAGAATTTTGTATTCTTTTGTTTCTTATCATATTGCCATCATTGATGTTCCAAAATATAGTCTCATAGCACTTTCTGAAGGAACTTATATTGTAAACATTTAATATAGTCATAAGATAGCCACTGAAGGTACATGGATATAGAATATTTCTTTGCTTTTATGTCAGTGTAAACACCAATAGTAAAATCAAGTTGCTCTTTCCAACCAATAAATGGGTCTAGTTGTTAAAAAGAGAGGAGTGTTAATATCAATTTGGTTTTGTGTTTTCAATTCCAAGGTGGCTCCAAAAATCAAAGCTCTAATGATGGAGTCGGGCACCACCATGGTTGGCTATCAGCCCCAGGGAGACAAGGCCAACTTCTTCCGGATGGTCATCTCCAACCCAGCTGCTACCCAGTCTGACATCGACTTCCTCATTGAGGAGATAGAAAGATTGGGCCAGGATCTGTAATCCTCCTCCATAGAACGTGGGTTTATGGGGAAATCACTCTCCTCTGGCACTCTAGAACAAGCCTCTTTAAGTTGCTGAAACACTTAGTCCATTTCACTGAGGGAAAAATATATCTTGGAGAATACTGTTAAAACCTTACTTAAGCTTGTTTGTTATAGCTAGCAGGAAGTACTGTTCTTTTTCAAAAGTTGCACATTAGGAACACAGTATATTTGTACAGTTATAAATACCTCTCTCTATATATATGTGTGTGTGTATAGTGAGTGTGGCTTAGTAGTACATCACAGCATGTTTCCCACCCCAGGAGAATTACCTTTACCTTCAGCAGTTACTGAGGGGCTAAACATGCTGCAAACCAGCTTGCCCAACAACCACAGAAAGGATGTATATACACTGTAGTGTCCTAGAGACCAAGAGAAATGCTGCTGGTGTGGGAGTCCACCTCACTGTCATTGTTTCTCTTACTTGGGGTCACGATGGATGAGTAAAAACATCACCAGGTGACAGGTAACACCCTCCCCATTAGCATCTTATTAAGGGGAAATCGTAGCATTGTTACAGGTATACTTATTGCTGTGCTGTTAGAGATTCATTTGTGTAGATTGGGTATATTATTGTTGTCTGACCTTGGGGGAGGGGAAGAACACATGTAATAATTTCAATGACTGTTTAATTGTAGGTAAATGAAATATTTGCTTATTTATATTCAGAGATTTACCATGTTAAAGAGGTGTCTTGTATTTTCTTCCCATTTGTAATGTATCTTATTTCTATATTATTGAAGTAAGTTCTGAAAACTGTTTATGGTATTTTCATGCATTTGTGAGCCAAAGAGAAAAGATGAAAATTAGTGAGACCTGTATTTATATTAGAGTGCCCTTAATATAATGACTTAAGCATACGTTTACGGTCTGTAAAAGAATCCTGACACTGTAAATAGAGTCATATATATGGAAATTCCATTACTTAAATAGCATCTGCTCTTCTATCGCTCTTTCTGTCTGGCTGTCTGTCCAATGTCCTCAATGCTTTTCTAGTAACTGTTGGATAATAACTAGATACCCTGTAATTTTGTAGTTGCCCATGACCAATCTCTGTGACTCGCTTAGCTAAAACCTAAGGCAATGTTTCCGAAGACCTCCTGAACAGCTGACCAGGCTCACAACTGTTTTTGAAGAGAGGAAGTTCACACTGTGCATTTTAGAGTATGCAAGAAAAATATAAGTAAATAAAAATATTCTCCGTAGAGAATTTGAACAAAAATGTCTTCTGGTTTGTTTTTCATGCTGAGAGAGATATTTCACGTTTTAGTTATTTGAATCATCAGACTATTTGCTTTCTGCTTAATATCTTTAAGGGACTATAAATCCGTTATTATCAAGCTGAGACTCTATCCATCATTACAAGTCCAAAGCCTTTTATCTATAAAATCATTATATTTGTAACTGAAGCTTGGGCCTTGAGCTGTTTCACATTTTCTTGTTTTCATCTTAGAGTTTTCATTCGTTCAACAAATATATATTCCCCTATGTAGCCAGCCTGTGTAATAATTACCTATGGTGGACAGTGTTTGGTGGGGCTCCCCGATTAAAACAAGCTTGGAAGCAGGAGTGGCATCCACTTCCATAATAGCTTGCCTCTGGAAACCCTATGAACCTGGAGAAAGGACAAAAGTTATACAGGCATCCAGGACTTTCACTCATAGGGTTGCTATGAGTCGCCTATGACTCAACAGCACCTAACAACAACAACAACATGTAGCCAGCACGGTCCTAGGTACTGAAGTTAAAATGGTGAGCATGGCAGACAAATGTTCTTTTTCGTGGGGCTCTTACATCGTCTGATGTCTAAGGTTTAAAGATGTTCAGACAACTCTAAAAGCAGACTTACACCTTGCTGCCTCTTATGCATACATGTTGTTGTTGTTGTTGTTGCTAAGTAATGTCAGACAACTGACTCATAGTGACCCTATAAATGAAAGATCTGACCACTTGTATTACTTTCATCATTTCTCCACATATGTAACTATTAACAAATTAACCCTCACAAGGGAGTACTGGTGGCCTAGTCACTAAGGAGGTTGTGATACCACCAAAAAAAAGGAGGCTCGAATCGACCAGCTGCTGCAGGAAGGAAAATGGATGGTGGGTGTCCTTTGTGCTTCATAGCCTCTGAAGACTGGTGGGAGCGTCAATTATAAGTTGGTTACCACTTGACAGCAATGATGCTCTATGAGGAGGTCTCTGTAGGAAGTGATCATTGTTGTTGTTAGCTGTACATCTAGTTGGTCCCAGCTCATGGAGAACTCACACACAACAGAACAGAACACTGCTCTCAGAACAGTCCTCTCTTCCTCATGCTGTTCCTTCAAGATCCCCTCTGTGGGCGGATTTTTCCCTTGTCTGTATTTGAATGTAGACAACAAAAATAGTCACTCTTTATTAAGGAAATGGTAAGTTCACAGGAAGAAGCTTCACATTTTAATACAATATGTTGTCACATGCCTTCAAGTTGCAAATGGCTCATAACTGACCCTCCAGCGAGTTTTTAGAGGCTAGGAATGTATGAGAAGAGATTGTCCACCTTTCTCCCAAAGAGCAGCTGTTGGATTCGAACTGCCTGCCTTTGGGTCAGCACCATCATCCTTATCCACTTAGTTAATTTTGGTTTTGGTCATCACTAATAAAAGTGTTATATATATTATTGTGCAGATTTTTGTGTAGACATAGATTTTCATTTAACATGGATAAATATCTAGGGATAAGATTTCTAGGTCGAATGATAAGATTATGTTTAATTTTATAAGAAAGTGTTAAAACTCTTTTCCAAAGTGGGTCTACCATTTTACCTTTCTACCTGCAATATACACACTGTTCAGATACATTATATTCTTGCTGGCAGTGGTATTGTCAATATTTAATTTTTTCCCATTTTAATAGAACTTTTTCAGAAACTTTTATAGAAAACTATGGTTCAAAATCAAGAAAGGCTTCCATCAGGGATGTATTTTGTCTCCATACCTTTTCAATCTGTATGCAGAACAGATCATCCGAGATGGTGGGCTGTACGAGGAGGAATGTGGCATCAGGATTGGTGGAAGAATCATCAACAACCTACGTTATGGGGATGACACAACCCTGCTTGCTGAAACTGAGGAGGACCTGAAGCGCTTGCTGCAGAAGGTCAGAGACTGCAGCCTTCAATATGGATTGAAGCTCAACATCA
>NW_006399751.1:47882462-47883215 GCF_000299155.1 Elephantulus edwardii | reverse complement strand
GGGCTGTTGTACATAGGATCACTATGAGTCGCAAGCTACTCGATGGCACATAACAACAATAAGTGAAATAACGACAGTAATATTATACCTGATTATTCACAAGACAGATAGGTCTTGGGATAGCTGGAATGCTCCTTGGAGGCAAGGATGATGATATTTCATCTCACATACAGTGGGCGTGTTGCTAGGAGAGGCTATACCTTGGATAGGGACATCATGTTTGGAAAGATCAGTGAAAGAGAAGAAGACCCTCAATGAGAAGGATTGACAGAGTAACTGCAGCAGTGGGCTCAAGTGTGTCAGAGATGAGGGTGGTGGCACAAGATAGGACAGGGTTTAGATCTGTTGCTCATAGGGTTGCTATGAGTCATACTTGACTGGATGGCACCTAACAATGGCAGTACTCATCATTCAGCCTAAGAACCAGAATTCTCTCAGTACCATAGAGCTCGCTTTCCCCACCGCCACCACAAACTCTTAATTGGATGATTCCCCTGACTCTCCAGGAAATAACCAATATTCCGAATTTTTTGCAAATCACCCTTTCTAAAAAGCTAATTTGTTTTCCTATATAATTTTGTCATTTATGTGCATCCTTACTGTTTAATATTTCCTGAAGTAGAAATAAACTGATTACATATACTTCTGTGATTTGTCTAGAATTTTATAGGACTAGAGCTAACCCTCACAGAATCCTTGCACAGTTTTTTTCCCTTGTCTTTTTTTTTCTATAATTATATTTTATTAATTTTC
>NW_006399751.1:47875539-47881353 GCF_000299155.1 Elephantulus edwardii | reverse complement strand
CCATCTGAATGTCGTCTTCGGTGAAGTGCCTGTTCATATCCTGCCTTGCACAGTTTTAAATAAATAAAGACATATCTTCTTTCAGAGACAAGCATCCCTGTGCCTAAGTGTACGTCTTGGGATACAGAATAGGAAATAAATTTCTGTTCTTACACTACCCACAATCTTATATGACAGACACGTGTTTTTGAGATTTACCTTTGCTTGTGATTTTTTAAAATTTTTTTTAAATTTTATTATTTTTTTGCTCATATACCATCAAATTGGATCTGACTGGTACAGGAGGAACTTGTCCCTCCTTTTCCAGCAGAGCATCTGGTGGATTCGAACCATCTTTGCTTGTGATTTTCATCTGTTATTCATCCATTCATCTTTACTACTATAATTATATTCCATTGATTTTCCATTCTGCAAGTGCCAGTGGTAGATATGTTGTTGTTATTGTTATGTGCCTTCGCATTGACTACAACTCACAGAGACCCTATGAGCAATACCTCTGAATCCTGCCCCCTTCTTACCATCTCTGACATACCTGACCCCATTGCCACAGTCACTGTGTCAATCCATCTCATCCAGAATCTTTTTCTCCTGCTCTGATACTCTGCCCTTTCAGACATAATGTCCTTCTCCAAGGACTGGTCCCACCCAGCAACATACCCAAGGTATGTGAGATGGAGTTTCAATATCCTTGCCTTTAAGGAGTAGCCTAGTTTTACCCTCTCCAGGACAGATCTACTTGTTCTCTTGGAAGTCCATGGTATGGTTCAAGATTCTTCTCCAGCACTACAATGCAAAGGCATTGGTGATTCTTCTGTCATCTTTAGTCATTGCATACTTGACTTTTTTTTTTTAGCAACAAAACTGCCCTGAATATTCCGATTTCCTAATGCGCATCTGCAAATGTTCCCTAAGGTTTATACCAAGAAGTGATATTGTTGGATCATAGGATTTTTAAAACTGTGTATACTGAATTGAAACAGGTGAGAGAGAACAGTTTAAAAGTGATATATGATAGTATATTATGATTATCACAGGAATCCAGAATTAAAGTTGTATAGTGGAATGCATTTGGGTTGTGGGGCGGGACAGGGTCGAGGTCGGGGGGATTGTATACCAATGAAGAAGTTTATTTTTTTTTAAGTTTATCTTTTGCTTTTCAAAGACAGGAGTGAACTGGGAGGAGGGGGGTAAAAAAAAGTGCAATAATGAATGAATGAAAGAAAATCCAAAATCTCTGTAAATGTTCATTAAAATTAATAAAATAATTTTTTTTAAAAACTGTATTGATTAAAGCAAGGAGGTCATAGTACGTTACACTCCCACCAGTAGGGTGTGAGAATGCATGTTGCTTCATTACCTCACCATCTCTTGGTATTGTTGTTGCTGTTAGGTGCTGTCAAGTATGACTCAGCGACTGTATGAAAGCAGATCTGAACCCTGTCCTGTACTGGGCCATCCTCACCATCTCTGACACACTTGAGCTCTTGCTGCAGTCACTGTGTCAGTTCAGCTTGTTAGGGTCTTTCTCTCTTTCACTGACCCTCCACAATTCCAAGCATGATGTCCCTTTACAAGGAGTAGCCTCTCCTAGCAACATGCCCAAAGTATGAGAGATGAGCCTTTGCCATCTTTACAACTAAGGAACACTGTAGCTGCACTTTTTCTGAGACATATGTTTGGTCTTTATTCTTTTGGAAGTCCATGGAATATTCTGTACTCTTTTCCAACATCACAACTCAAAGGCATCAATTATTCTTCTGTCATCTTTATTCATTGTCCAGCTTTCAGATGCATAGCAAGTCATTGAAAAGACCATGGCCTCGATGAGGTGCACCTTAGTCTTCAAAATTACATCATTGCTCTTCAGTGTTTTGGAGCAACCCAAAAGATAGCATACTTGCCCAATGTCATACATCTTCTGTTCTCCTGACTGCTGGTACCAAGGGCGTTGATTGTTGATCCAAGTAAAATGAAATCAATGACAATTTCAATCTTTCCCTCTCTGTAATGATGTTGTCTATTGGTCCAGTGGTGAGTATGGTTTGTATGGGCTTTTAGTCCAGTGAGCTAGTTTATTCCTGTAGACTTTAGTTTCCTTCATTCTCTTTTGATTCCAGATGCTTTTATTTTCTTTTTAACCACTTTTTTAACATAAAAAATGTTTCCTTTGTTTTTTTCCCCCATTGTTGGACATTTTCTACCTCCTTCCCACAGTGCACGCCATGTTACAGATTGCTTATCATATATACAATGCCTAATCATATATTTATTTTAGACAGTTCTTCCCCTCATCTAATCTAATGCAGTGTTCATTATCTATCCACTCTTCCCACATTCTCTCTCCAACCCCCATGTCTGTCCTATTTTATAAAAGCAGAGTTATGCAGTATTTGTTCTTTTGTGATTGAGATATTTCACTCAGCATAATATCCTCCAGGCTCCCCCATGTAGTGTAATGTTTTATGAGCTCATTGCTTTTCAATGCTGTGTAATATTCTATTGTGCCATAGTTTTTCTCCCCATTTATTTGATGGGTTCAGAAGACTTTAGAAACAAAAACCTCAAACTCATTGTGATTGACTTGACTGAGTCATAACTGACCCTCCAGTAAACTTTAGAGGCTATAAAATCTCATGGGAGGAAATTGCCTATTTTTCTGCAGCAGAACAGCTGGCGGATTCATTCGAACTGCCTACCTTTGAGTTATCAGCAAACTCCCTACTCACTAAGTCACTAGAGCTCCTACCCCAGATGAGCTACTATGTTGTTGTTTGCTGCCTTCGAGTCAAGTACAGCATAAAGTGACCCTATGAACAACGGATCTGAACCCTATCCTACGCCATGCCATCTTCACACTTCTTGACACCCTGTGCAATGACTGCCTATTGCTGCAGTCACTGACACAGTCAGTCACAGTCACTTGCAGACACAATGGGCAATTACTGCCCATTGTATTAGTCACTGTGTCAATCCACCTGGTTGAGGGTCTTCCTCTCCTTTGCCAACCATTTACTTTTCCAGACATCTTGTCCCTCTCCAAAGAACACTCCCTTCTAGCAACATGCTCAAAGTATGCGAGGCAAAACTTTATCATCTTTGCCTCTGAAGAGCACTGTCAAGAAAGCTGCACTTTCTCCAAGACATATTTGTTCTTTTCAAAGTCCATGGGATGTTCAGTACTCTTCTCCAACACCACAGCTCAAAGACATCAATTCTTCTGTCATCCTTATTCACTGTCCAGCTCTCAGATGTATAGCAAGTATTTGGAAAAATCGTAGCCTTATTCTGATGGACCTTAGTCCTCAAACTGACGTCCTTACTCTTGATTAATTTGGAGAGGTCTCTAACTGGAGACTCTCCCAGTATAATATACATCTCCTGATTTCCTGACTGCTGGTACCAAGGGTGTTAATTGTGGATCCAAGTAAAATGAAGTTGTTAATAGTTTCAGTCTTCTCTATCATGATGTTCCCTATAGGTCCACTGTTAAGATTTTTTGTTTTCTTGATGCTGAAATGCAATCATATGGAAAGCAGTATTCTTTGATCTTCTGAAACAAGTGCTTCAAGCAAGCAATGTTGTGTCATTTGCATGACACAGTTTATTGATGAATTTTCCTTTGATGTTGATGCCACGTTCTTCTTCATAGAGTCCAGCTTTTCAAATAATTTGCTTAGTGTACAGATTGAATAGGTATGGAGAAGAATACTAACTTGAATCACTCCTTTCTTAATTTTAAACCATGTAGTGTTCCTTTGCTCTGTTCACACAACAGTCTCCTGATCTAGGTAAAGCTTTCGCATGAGACTAATTAAGTGCTCTGGGGATTCCCATTTTTCTTAATGTCAGCCATAACTTGTTAGGATCCACACAGTCAAATGCCTTTGCATACTCAAGAAAGTGTAAATATTATTTTGATATTCTTTACTTTCAGCCAGGATCCTTTTGACATTAGCAGTGATGGCCCTGGTGTCATGGCCTCTTCTAAATCCTGCTTTAACTTCTGGCAGTTCCCTGTATATGTACTGTTCTAGCTGTTTTTTTTAATGATCGTTAGCAGTTTTTTGTTTGAAGCAACTAACAATTGTATTTTAGATGGTTGCTTACAAGCTTTTAGACCCCAGGCACTACCCACCAAGCTACAATTCAAATATCAACACTGTGAACTATGCTGTGCCAGATGAGAAGTTATCCCACAAAAATATGCTCCTCCACTCTTCAACTAATTTAAATAATTCTATAACTTGTTTTGGATTCATCTAGGATTTTCCCATAACTGTGCATCCTATGTGCATGTACATGAAACACACCCAAACTTACATTTATATATGCTGGTAGGTGCACCAAAGGGAGTTCTGGTATCATATCAAATCCACTGGTGGCTCTGTAAGAGAAAGATATACCGTCTCTCCTGCTGCAATTTAGAGCCTTGGAAACTCTAAAAAGGGTCAGTATGAGTTGCAATCAACTGTAAAGGAAAAGATATACACTAAAGAATCTCCGGTGGCATAGTATATTACATGTTTTACTGCTAACGGAAAGATCAGTGGTTCGGATCCATGAACTATTTTGCAGAATAAAGATGGACAGTCTCATCCTGTAAATATTTACAACCTGAGATATACAATGAAGGGTCTTGATGAGTCAGCATCAACTCAGTGCAATGAATTTTGTTTTATTGATACACTTATTGTCATTGCTGGCATAGTAATCTGTACAATTATCTGGTTCAAATGGCCAATAACAATGCATTTCAACTCACCAATGCCTAGGAGAAGCTCTGGTGACCTGGTGGGTAGAGAGTTGCACTGCCAACCCAAAGGTAGGCGGTTCAAATCTACTAGCTGCTCCACATGAGAATGATGGGGAATCTCCTGTCTCTAGAAACCTACTGGAGAGTCAGCTGTGAGTTGATTCTTGTTAATAGAAATAAATAACAACTTTGAATAGGATAGTGATCTCTATGCTTTCCATTAACTTTTTAGGAGCTTTTAAAATTTTTTTTTATTTTAATGCAAGTTGACAGAGACTGAGGGGTTCCAATCATTCATTGTTGCACTTTTCTCCCTGCCCATCTCTCTATCCCTTCATTCACTCTTCTCCTTGAAAATAAAAACTCTTTAATTTTTATGCAATCCCTCCCCCTAAGTCCACTCCACTATGCAGCCTTCACTCTGGACTACTGTAATGACAAGAATACCCATTCATATATTCTTTTTAAACAGTTCTCTCCCTCATTTGTTTCAATGCAATGTACATTATCCCTCCCCTCCTTTTCTATCTTCCCTCAACCCTGATGTCAGTCCCATTTTACAACAGTGGCCCTATGCAATATTTGTCCTTTTGTGACTGAGATATTTCCCTCTGCATAATGTCCTCCAGGGTTTATCCAGTTTGCATATTATTTCATGAGTTCCTTGTTTTTCAATGCTGCATAGTATTCCATTGTGTGAATATACCACAGCTTAGTATTCCATTGTGTGAATATACCACAGCTTCTCTATCCATTCATTTGTTGATGAGCACTTAGATTGTTACAAACTCCTTGCTATTGTGAACAAAGCCCCGATAAACATGGATGTGCAGATATCTGCTTGGGTGTCAGTTGTGGTTTCTTTAGGGTAAATTCCCAGTAGTGGAATTGCTAGGTCAAATGGTATTTCTATTTGCAACTTTTTGAGAAAGTGCACCATTTTACACTCCCACCAACAGTGAATAAAGGTTCCAGTTTATCCACAACCTCACCAGCCATTTGTTGTTTGCTGTTCTGTTAAATTTTGCTATTCTTACTGGGGTGAGATAATATCTCATAGT
>NW_006399751.1:47872261-47873744 GCF_000299155.1 Elephantulus edwardii | reverse complement strand
TGTCTGACAAAGGACTTATATCTAGAACTTATAAAATACTCGAGCTTTCCATTAAATTTTTTTAACCTTCAATTTTCCTAGACTCATGCTTCTTACAGTCTACATTCCAGTTATCAATGTTTGCACTTGTTTTCTCCTCCTTTGAGTCATGCACATTAGCAAATCTAGGGAACCATAGAATGTTAAGGACTGCATCCTTAGAATATGGCTATGTGCCTTGCACACAGAAGGTGTCTTCAGAAAGAAGATTGCAAGCAGATCTCACAAGGCACTCTGAGAAGGAAGATTGCAAGCAGTTCTCATACATCTTTAGACACTGACTTTCATTATTATTCCTGATCTTGATAAGGTTGTTGCAGGATGAGAGACAGCCCAGTTTATGTATACAAAGAAGTCTTGGTTGAATGTATCTAACTATGTACTCAGCCCATCAGAGCCCTATAGTAATCTTAATGTTTCTACTTGTACCTGCCTGTCTGGGCTCTATGATGTAACCATTAAAGTTTCTATTTCCCTGTGAACCATCTCTTTGTTTCCAAGAGGTATAAATAAAGATGGCACAGCTGCGGGGGCGGGGCGGGGGTCCAGTCCTGTCCTATCTGGCTGCAGCAGTCCTATTTTGTCTCTGTATGTTATTTGTCTCTCGTGTCCTTATTTATTAATTTTTTCCAGGCATAATTTCCCCCAGAGAAACAGAATAAGCAGTCCCCAACAACAGACGGAGGTCCTTACGTAGCTAAAAGCTTTACTCCATCCACTTCATTAAAGTTGACAGTACTTCAAAGAGGTAGCTCTTTCATACATTTATTCTGAGTGCTTTCCAACCTGCAGACCTCGTCTCCCAGCATTATATCAGACAATGTTCCTCTATGCAGACTTTTCAAGGACTCATTATTTCAGAAGTGAGTAGCCAGTCTTGCTTCCTCATCTGTCTGTGTCTGAAGTTCCACTAAAACTTGTACATTTTAAGTGGACACACAACACACAGCAAAATATAAGCCATCACAGTAGGACAGATTGACACATAAGTGCTGTTAGTTATGGGATAATATCATGATATACACAAAGAAGACCTGCTAATATAACTCTAATCAAATTTATATACAAATCACTAAAATCAAAGATGAAGACTTTGAGAATTTCTAACTGGCCAAAATGAAATCATTTCAGAAAGTAGCACATGATCAAGAATATAGAGTACTCATTGCATAACTATATGTTTTTCTTTTATGACTCATTTTTTTCGTCGTTGTTATGTCATTATGTGCAGTCGAGCTGCTTGCGACTCATAGCAACCCTATGTACAACAGTCCTAAAACCTGCTCTGTCCTGTGCCAATCGCACTGTCTCCGACACACCCACCCCGATTATCCCAGTCACTGAATCAATCCACCTCATTTGTTTTAGATAGCATAATATTTTAAAGATTTATACATGCATATATCATGTATCATTCATATATCATTGTTGTTGTTGTTGTTAT
>NW_006399751.1:47848920-47869756 GCF_000299155.1 Elephantulus edwardii | reverse complement strand
ATGTTGTACTTCAAGATGGATCTAGAAATTACTTTTTTAACTATGAAAGCAACCCCATTTTTCCTCACCTTTTCATCTCTGGAGTAATATATCATATGATCATCTGACTAAAAACGCCCCATGCCATGCATTGGAATTTAATTTCACTATATAGCTGGGAAATACTCTATTTTATGGGAATACCACATTCCTTTTTATTGCCAAGTAGTAGTTCACTGTATAAATGTACTGTATTTTATTCTATCCTTCAGCCAATGGACATTTAAATTATCTCCACTCTTTTTTTACCATTATGATTAATGTTTATGCATATGTTTTCAATTATTTTGGGATTTTCCTAAGAGTGGAATTGCAAGGATATATGATAACTTTATGCTTAACTTTTGAAGAAGTGGAAAAAATGTTTTTCAAAGCAGATGAACCATTTTAGATCCCCAACATTAACATATAAAGATTCTAATTTCTCCACACCTTCTCTAACACTTGGTTTTTGGCTGTGAAGTACTCACTCATTGTGGGTTTGACTTGTGTTTCCTAAAAATGAGTGGTTCTGAGCATTTTTTCATGTGCTTACTGCTTGTTTGTAAATCTTCTTTGGCAAAATTTCTGTTTAAATAATTTGCCTTTTAAAAAACTATGTCATCTATCATTTTTGAGTTGTATAATTATTTAAATATTCGAGATCTAAGAACCTTATTAAATACATTCTTTCCCAAATTTTCTCCCATTCTTCTTGCTCTTTCCATTTTATTGATAGTATTGTAATGCACAAATAAAAAACTTTATTTTTTTTTTCAAGAAAATAATATATGGTACTGAAGGAAGACTTCTAGCATGCACTAAGGGCAAAAATATTGGCAAGAAATAAGGTTCCAAGAACAACCATTCAGGAAAGGCAAGAAGTGGCAAGATGGTGTTGGAAAGCACTATGGTTTGTGTGGATAACAGTGAGTATATGTGGAATGGGGACTTCCTACCTACCTGGCTACAGGCCCAACAGTTTGCTGTCAACATAGTTTGCCACTCCAAGACCCGCATCAACCCTGAGAACAATGTGAGCCTCATCACCATGGCCAATGACTGTGAAGTGCTTACCACACTTACCCCCGACACTGGCCGCATTCTGTCTAAGCTCCACACTGTCCAACCCAAAGGCAAGATCACCTTCTGCACTGGCATCCGTGTGGCCCATTTGGCTCTGAAGCACCAGCAGGGCAAGAATCACAAGATGTGCATCATTGCCTTCGTGGGAAGCCCTGTGGAAGACAAGAAGGATCTGGTGAAACTGGCCAAACGCCTTAAGAAGGAGAAAGTAAATGTTGACATTATCAATTTTGGGGAAGAGGAAGTGAACACAGAAAAACTAACAGCCTTTGTAAACACACTGAATGCCAAAGATGGAACCGGTTCTCACCTGGTGACAGTGCCTCCTGGGCCCAGCCTGGGTGATGCCCTCATCAGTTCTCCAATTCTGGCTGGAGAAGGTGGAGCCATGCTTGGTCTTGGTGCCAGTGACTTTAAGTTTGGAGTAGATCCCAGTGCTGATCCTGAGCTAGCCCTCGCTCTTCTTGTTTCCATGGAAGAGCAGCAGCAGTGGCAGGAGGAAGAAGCACGACGGGCAGTGCAGCCTCTGCTACTGAAGCTGCAATTGCTGCACCTGGGACTGAAGGTGAAAGAGGTGGAATCTCGAGTCCTGAGACTGCAGATTCAGATGATGCCCTGCTGAAGATGACCATCAGCCAGCAAGAGTTTGGTTGCGCTGGACTCCCTGACCTAATCAGTATGACTGAGGAAGAGCAGGTTGCGTATGCCATGCAGATGTCCCTCCAGGGAGCAGAATTTGGCCAGGCAGAATCAGGTGACATTGATGCCAGCTCAGCCATGGATACGTCTGAGCCAGCCAAGGAGGAAGATGGTTATGATGTAATGCAAGACCCCGAGTTCCTTCAGAGTGTCTTGGATAACCTTCCTGGTGTGGATCTCAACAATGAGGCCATTCGAAATGCCCTGAGTTCCCTGGCCTCCCAAGCATCCAAGGAAGGCAAAAAGGACAAGAAGGAAGAGGACAAGAAATGAGACTGGAGGGAGAGGGTAGCTGATCCAGAAGCTCACAGGGATGTATAGGATGGAGTAGGGCAGGGGTAATACACTGTCTGTAACTATTATAGCCTAAATAAAACTTGGCAACTTTAAAAAAAAAAAAAAGAAAAGAAAAATAAGGTTCCAGAAAGTGATGAAATGCCAGTTGAGATATTTCAGCAGATGCAGCCTTTGACATGTTCACTCATCCATGCCAAGAAATTTGGAAGATAGCTATCTGGCCAACAAAATGGAAAAGATCCATTTTTCCAAGAAAAAAGTGATCTAAGAGAACACAGAATTTATTTAACATTATCATTACTATAATATGCAAATAAAATCTTACTGAAGAATATTAAATAATGGCTGGATTCAACAGAGAAATTCCAGAAATTCAGCCTGGATTCAGAAGAAGCCGTGGAACAAGGAGTATTGTTGCTGGTGTTAGATAGATCTTGGCTGAAAACAGAATACCAGGAAGATATTTACTTGGGTCTTATTGAAGAAGAGTTGTTGTGCTTAAATTGTAGGGTTGGTAAAAAATATTGAGCACATCCTGGACTGCTAAATAAATAAACAAATCTGTTTTGGAAGCAGTGCAGCCAGAATGATCCTTAGAACAAAGGATAGTAAAACTTCTTTTATACTTTGAGTATATTATCAAGAGGATCCAGTGTCTGGAGAAGGGCATCATGCTTGGAAAAAAATACAGCATTAATGAAGAAGATATTCAACCAGATGGACTGACATGGTGACTGCAGCAATTGGCTTAAGCACAGCAGAAATTGCAGGGATGGCATAAGATTGGACAAAATTCCATTCTTATGTACACAGAGTTGCTATAAGAAAATCTAATGGAATCTAGCAATAATCAGTCTATAGAGGCATCTAACAACAAAATAGATGCTCCTAAGGAGCTCTGGTGCCATAGTGTTATATATTATGCTGCTAACTAAAAGGTTGGCAGTTCAAATCTATCTCCAAAGGAGGAAAACAAACAGTCCCTTCCTGTAAAGATTTACAACCTTGGAGAGCCAGTGGAGGGTCATTGTGGGTCAGAACCAACTCTCAACATCACTAGGTTGTAGATACACATAATATATTTCTATAAGCCTTTCTATGTTTAAGGAGCCCTAGTGGTACAATAGTTTAACATTTGACCGCTAACTGAATTATTGGTGTTTCAAACCCATCCTATTATGTGCTATTTGTTTCACTTTTCTATTATTTTTTTTCTCCTTTCTTCCCAAAGAATAAGATGGGTTGAGGTTTCTATTCTGTTTCTGTTGTTCTTCAAGGTTTGTTTCACCTCTGCTCATTTAGAAGTTATACGTTCTCTGTTTCCTATTATTACTTTAGATATATTAACATGAATATGTATTTTAACCATTCTTAAATTTACTGTATTTCTGGCCAACTGACTGGAAGAGATTCCTATTTATCGCCATTCCAAAAAAAAGGTGACCTGACAGAGTGTGGAAATTATCATACAGTACCTCTTATATCACATGCAAGAAAAATCCTGCTGAAGATTATCTGGAAATGACTGGAGTAGCATATTGATAGAGAACTACCAGAAATTCAAGCTGGGTTAAGAAGAGGCTATGGCACTAGAGACATTATCGTCAATGTCAAATGGATCATAGCAGAAAGCAAAGAATACCAGAGGAATTTCTATCTGTGTTTCATTGACTATGCAAAGGCATTTAACTTTGTGGATCACGAAAAAAAAATATGGCTAATCTTGAGGAGAATGGGAAATCTCAGAACACTTGATTGTGCTTATGTGAAACCTAACTTTGACCGGGAAATTGTACTCAGAGCAGAACAGGAAAACACTGGATGGTTCAAAATCAGGAAGGGATGCATCCCATCTCCATACCTTTTCAATCTATATGCAGAACAGATCTTTCAGGAGGCTGGTCTTTGGCTGTGGCACCAGGATTGGAGGAAGACTCATCAACAACCTATGTTATACAGATGAACAACCTTGCTTGCTGAAACTGCAAAGGACCTAAAGCGCTTGCTCCAGAAGGTCAAGGTCTGTAGTCTTCAATATGTATTGAAGCTCAACATCAAGAAGACAAAGATTCTCCACTAGGACAATTGGCAGCACTATGATGGATGGAGAACAGATTGATGTTGTTAAAAGTTACAGCTAGCTTAGCTCCACAGTCAATATTCTTGGCACCAACACTCAGGAAATCAAAAGACAAATTGTATTAGGTAAACCTGCTGTTAAGGACCTTTCTGGAGTACTGGGAAGCAACGATGTCAGTCTAGAGACTAAGGTGTGCCTGATCCAGGATATGGTTTTTGCAATTACTTGCTATGCATCAGAGAGCTGGACAATGACTAAAGATGAAAGAAGAATTGATTTCTATGAGTCGTGGTGATGGAGAGAGTATTGAGAATACCATGTGCCACCAAGAAAACAAATAGGTCTGTCTTGGAGAGGGTGAAACCAAATTTCTCCTTGGAGGCTAGGAGTTTGAAGTTCTGTTTCACATATTTATGGCATGTGGCCAGGAGAGACCGATCCTTGGAAAAGGACATCATGCTCAAAAGGGTGTAGGGACAGCACAGGAAAGAAAGACTCCGGATGTGGTGGATTGATACAGTTGCTGGGCAATGGGGTAGATGTGTCAGAGTCAGTGAGACTGGCTCAGGACAGGGCAGGCTTCAGAGCTGTTGTATATACAGCTGCTATGAGTAGTAGGCTACTTGACAGCACATAACAACAGCAACAACAAACATATTTAGTAATACTCCCTTCACAAACCAAATATGAACCTTTGAATCCTTTAACTTTGATCATCTTCCCCAACATTTATGCTATTGTTATCCAGTATTTCATGTCCTTCGTTTTTAACCCTATAAACAGTGCACTATTAATATTGGTCTATTCAATATTTGTTTAGATTTATCCAAATACTTGTCACATATTTGCACATGATTCGTTCTTTCATCTCAAATCTTTCATCTAGATAATTTTCCTTTTTCTTGATCTGTGTGTGTTTGAAGTTTTCTTTAGTCAGATGCTAATAACTCTCTCAGGATGAATTAGCTGTGCTCATATCATTGCATCACTTGTGAGGGTGGTTTGAAAGCCTAGTCAGATAGGTAATTTGCTTCCCTGAGGTTGGGAAAGATACATATTAATAGGCAGGCTTTGTTGGACAAAATGTTTCAGTCATACCATAATCACTGACATTACAGGGATTCTTTTATCTCTTGGAAATAAAAGGAAACCAGATACATGCATAAAATTTACCATCAAGAATCTTAAAATAAAAATCCTTTAATATAAGCAAACTGTTGTTGTTGTTGTTGTTAAGTGCTGTTGAGTCGCAGGTGACTCATAGCGACCTTATGAATGAAAGTCCTGGACACTTCCTGTATAACATTCATCCTTTCTCCACGTTCATAGGGTTTCCAGAGGCAAGCTATTGTGGAAGTGGATGCCACTCCTACATCCAAGCTTGTTTTAATCAGGGAGCTTCACCAAACACTGTCCACCATGGGTAACTATTCTCGCATTTGACTCATCAGTGTCACAGTGTTCAGCTTCACAGCAAACACAGGTTACCTCTGTACAGCAAGTAGACAGACCAGGGTTACACGACCTAGAAGAATGTTTCAATTAAAAGCAGGCCTGAGGGCCACGGAGTAGATTCACCCACTTTTGGCTTGGGAGAAAACTAGGTAAGTAATTTAATAAATACTGTTGTTGTTAGGTGCCATTGAGTATGGCTCATAGTAACTCTATAAACAACAAATCTGAACTCAGTCCTATCCTATGCTATATTCGTTATTTCTGACACACTTGAGCTCATTGCTGTAGTCACTGTGTCAATTCATCTCATTGAATGCCTTCCTCTCTTTCACAAACCATCCATCTTTCCAAGCATGGTGTCCTTTTCCAAGAATAGCCTTTCCTAGCAACATGCTGAAAGTATATGAAGTGAGGCTTTGTCATCTTTGCCTCCAAAGAGCATTGGACTGCACTTTCTCCAACACATATCTGTTTGTTCTTCTGGCAGTCCACGGGTGGAGATTCAGTGATCTTTTCTAACACCATAGCTCAAAAGTATTCAATTCTTCTGCAATCCTTAATTATTGTCCAGCTCTCAGATGTATAACAAGCAATTGAAAAGACTACAGCTTGAACCAGGTACATCTTAGCCTTCAAACAGACATCTGTGTTCTTCAGCACTTTGGAGAGGTCTCTGACTGCAGACTATCCCAATAGCCCATTGATGTCTGGGGTCTCCTAGTTAAAGCATCTTTGACCCAGAAGTTGGTTCTTTTTTATCGACAGCCTTTTGCTGTCTAGGACTTCTTATTTAAAGCAGCTGAGACCCAGAAGGTAGGCCTTTATTAATCAACAGCATATTGGTGGCAGGGACCTCTTATTTAAAGCACACTGGACCATTATATGACATTATGATGATTGAATAGTTAATAAGGAAGTAGTACCAGTGACTCTAGATTCATTGGTAAAACTTTTCAATGTTAAAGAATGTAAAGAAAATAAATCCAACAAAAATTTGGGCATCTTCTACCTTGATGAAATTTCTAGAGGTTTAGTGGCATGGGGTATGTTTCACATTCCACCTAATGTGAAGTGCAAGTTACTGAATTTGGTCTCTCTCACAATTACAAAGGAAGCACAATACCTTGTGAGCCTTTTTGAATTTTAGAGGCAATCCATCCCTCGTTTAGATGTTCTATTCTGGCATGTTTATCAAGTGACTTTAAAAAGATACTAGTTTGAAATGGAGTTCAGAACAAGAAAAGAATGCAACAGGTTCAGGTCGGCTAGGTAAAGTAATTTAAAGTGGCTTCTCCGCCACTTGGGCCATATGACCTGAATGATCCAATGATACTTGAAGTAGTCTTGGCAGATAGAGTAGCTATGTGAAGACTTCATCAGACTTCTGTTGGTGAATCACAGTATAGACCCTTAAAATTTTAGAGCAAATGACTGCCTTTTTCTGCAGATAATTACTGTCCTTTGGATAAACACTACTTAGCTTGCTATTGAACCTAGTTATTGTGTGCTGTTGAATCAGAATCAACCCATAGCTTATCCTTCAGCAGATTTTCAGAGGTAGTAAGTGATATCAGTTTGAGGACTAAAGTGCGTCTGATTCAGGCCATGGTCTTTCAGATTACTAGCTATGCATCCAAGACCTGGACAATGAATAAGGATGATGGAAAAAGAATTGATGTCTTTGAGTTATGGTGTTGGAGAAAAGCACTGAACATCTTGTGGACAGCCAAGAAAATTAATAGATATTAAGGGTGCAGCTGAAGTATTCTTTGGAGGCAAGAAAGATGGGGATTCACCTCACATACTTTGGACATATTGCTAGGTGGTGCTATTCCTTGGAGAGGGACACAATGTTGGAAAGAGTAGAGGGTCAGTGAAGGAGAGGAAGACCCTCAGCCAAGTGGACTGACAGGGTGACTGTTGCAATGGGCTCTTGAGGCAGAACAGTACCCCCATCCACACCCCTGGAGCTTTCTAGAATATCCAAACCAATTTGAGAAAATCTGGAGTTCCTTCAGATAGTGAACAGGGTTTTGCCACTAATGTTGTGACCCATATTTTCATTTCTGTGAAGGTGTGACCCAGGGAAACATGACTTACAGAAAATCACACTGCGAAAAATACCCACTGGCAAGACCTCTTTTCCCCCAAACACTCACTTTAAAATACACACCGATTATTCTTCTATTGCTCTTTCCTCAAAAGTAAACTTAAAAAGGAATTGGAAAGGAGTGAGAGTAAGAGGGGAAAGAGAAAAGGAGGAGGGGAACGGGAAGGGAAAGCTTCGGCAAAACAATTGTGGGCCGTTGGAGAGAGTGAGCTGAACAGAAAGGATGCATTGTCATGAAGATTGTCAGTGCCCGGTGGGTCCAATTACAGCTCAACAGCAGGTGGAACTGGTTGGGCAATGGTTTCAGACTTAAGTGAAAGAAAATCCATCTTCCCTTACTCTAGGCATAGAGGCTGAGAGAAGCTAGAGTTCTCCTGGGAGGGAGAAGTAGAAAGAAGCCTTGTTTAAACGTTCTTTTAGGTCAGGAGTGAGAGTTGTGTTGAATGGAGTAGAAAAAAACAGAAAAAGAAAAGCAAAAGAAAACATTCTTTGTGGGTTTTCACAGGAAAGCACTTTGTTTCATCAGGCTCAGTGTACGCCACCTCGTGGTTCAATGAGGAATTTACTCTCAGTCAGCCACTGCGGTCACATTCTCAGCTGGTTTGCTGCCATTTCCTAGCTATTTGTCTGACCTGTCACAGGCAGGAAAGTTGTAATGGATTAAACTGCATCTCTCCCCTAGAATATACATTGAGA
This sequence comes from Elephantulus edwardii, assembly GCF_000299155.1. Classification (NCBI taxonomy): domain Eukaryota; kingdom Metazoa; phylum Chordata; class Mammalia; order Macroscelidea; family Macroscelididae; genus Elephantulus; species Elephantulus edwardii. The sequence continues at coordinate 47,861,315 of NW_006399751.1, read as the reverse complement.
TCCCAAAGCCTGGACCTGTGAATGTAACTGGAGATAAATTCTTTATTTCAAGATGTTGTCAGTAAGAGGTCTTAATAGAGTTGAAGATGTTTTCACTTAAGTTAACGAGGTTGTAGAGTTGGGTGGTCTTGATTCCTTCTGCTCTTGTTAGGTGCCTAATTGATTTAGATTCATAGTGAACCCATTTACAACAAGATAGTTTAAGCTACAAGGTCTGCTGCGGTTTCCAGAGATTAATACATTCCTGTGCTCTACAACTCAGGTACTTTTCCCCTAAGCTAAGAGGCCCCTAGTGCTTCAATGCCTTTGTTGGCATCGGTCTCTTTCAGTTCCTTCTATGTAAATGAAACTTCTTATCTCAGCTAGAGATCTTGAGAGTATTCTATTTCTTTCTGATATGCCAGGTGGGATGGACTATTTATTGAACTTAACTTGCTACATTCACCTAATATGCAAAATGGATCCAATACAAATAGTTATCAGTCAAGGATAGATTATTATGGTTGAGTTTAAAAAATAAGTTATCTCATGGATTGTGTGTGTGTGTTAGGGGGCTCTGTGTGCGCGCGCACAGCTCCCTTGTGACATGTGAGTAAACAAAGGAGGGAGCATCACAGATAATCAGTGTTAGGATGCTCACATCCTTTGATCTAGCCTCACTCTTACTGCACGAGTTCTTCACTGTACCCCACGTAAGAGCTCTAGCTCTGGCTCAGCATCTTTCAACCCGGGCTCAATTCATCTACCCTCGTCAGAGTCCATTTGGCCAAAAGGAAAGGCATACTTCTTTGATCCACTAACCAGCAATAATAATACCTGCTCCATTTCCACCCACTTCTCTTGACCTAGCCGTCTTTCTCTAACCTTCATTCCCTCTGCTTAGAAAAGTATAGGGCAGATCTCTTATCAACTACCTAACCAGACATTCAACTAGAGAATGAAATACTTAGCACTTCCACGTCCTTTCTAAGAGTAAGTCTTTTGAAAAGCCTCCCAGTATCATTTAGCTGAGAATTTGTTATTGGGGTCCACAAATCTGTAAAGTAAAACTGTATCCCAAACACTTTCTTAGATTAGTATGCTTAGGGAAAGATAAGAATATTTTTAGTTAACTTGTATGTTGTTGGGACCCTATGTACAACATCCCTAAACCCTGCTCTGTCCTGTGCCAATCACACCGTCTCCCACACCCACCCCAATTACCCCAGTCACTGAATCAATCCACCTCATATAGGATCGTCCCCTCCTGCGCTGTCCCTCCACCATCCCAAGCATGACGTCCCTCTCCAAGGACTGGTCCCTCTTTGCAACATGTCCAAAGTATGTCAGATGAAGCTTCATAATGCTTGCCTCCAAGGAGCAGCCTGGTTTAACTCTCTCCAGGACGACCCTGTTCATTTTCTTAGCAGTCCATGGTATATTCGATACTCTTCTCCAGCACCACAGCTCAAAGGCATCAATTCTCCTTTATCCTCCCTAGTCATTGTCCAGCTTTCCGATGCATAGCAAGTAATTGAAAAAATCATGGCCTGGGTCAGGCACAGCTTAGTTTCCAGACTGACATTGTTGTTCTTCAGTACTTTCAATGCTTTTCAAAACACTACACAGGTATGACTACATCTTCCAGAAGCCCACGGGTCAAGCAAGGCTGACACCTTCAAATTTTTGGGCCCAAGGACCACAAGAAAACAACATTATATACCAAATCTATAGGATACATCACCCTCCCCTGGTAAACTATTCCATTATAACTACAGTATAGTACAAATGAAAGAGAAGAGGCCCTTAGCCACAAGAAGTCAATCCTTGAGCAGAAGTTCAAGGTAAAGGACTTTTTCTCAGAACTGTGTGAGATAGAAAGCCATTCCTGATACTAGTACCTGGTATTTGGACTTGTTGTTGTTGTTGTTGTTGTTGTTGTTGTTGTTGTTAAGTGCCGTCGAGTCGCAGGTGACTCATAGCGACCCTATGAAGGAGAGTCCTTGATGCTTGGGTGCCTTTCATATTTGGACTTACTGACTCCTAAACTCAAGAGCTACTGTCCATAGCAGAAGAAACTGGCAACAGCTTGAGGCATTCGGAATCATCAATTACTAGACACCAGGAAAAGTCTCCTTCAATAACCTGTTTCAACAGGAACAGGACAGTCTGAACACAATACAGAGAAAAATGATCTCTTTTCTTGCCTCATGGCATGTGATAGTAATAGAAACCCAAAACTGGCAAGAATAACATTCATAGAAACATTAATAGGAAGGCTGATGTATAGACTTGCAAAAACATTGACATACATATATATATACATACACACACACACACACACACACACACACAGAGGATGAGGATGACTAGGCTTAAAATTCATTGTTGGTGAGGAGGAAGTTAAAAGATTTTTAAAAGACCAGGCTGTAATTGGTGGATAAGCTATTTAGCAGCTAAAGCACTTCTGCAATCTGTGACTGAGTGGATTGCCAGCACAGAATGACTATAGTCCTATTATTTTCTACTCCAGTTGGACCACATATGGAGAACCATGTGCACTATTGGGAGCCACCTGGGACAGACAGCGTAGGGAGTAGACAATATTGGCAATATCCAATGAACAGTAACCTGGATGGGAGGGTCCATGTGTGGCACGCCATATGTAAATCCTTGAACAGTCTGGGAATGCTTCATTTGGATATGACTTTGAGAAAGGGTGTTGTTGATAGTACCAGAGAGTAGAACTGAAGTCAATGAAAATAAGTTACAGCAAGGAAGGCTGCAATTCAGCACAAGAAGAAATTCTGATCTTTCCGGTTGTAGGATGGAGCAACGTTGCCACGTCGTGGGCTCCCCAAACAGCTGGGGCGCCGTTCTCCATGAGTGCTCTGCCAAGGAGCAGAAGTGCACACCTTAGACCACCGAGGAATGAGAGGAACCTCCCACCATGAGGTTTGGATCTGAATGGCTGCCCGCAGCTGAGTGTTTGGAAGGAATTTTGCTCACTATCTCCCTCCACTTCCTCAGGTTTTGACAACTGAGTGATGGATCATAAAACCTGTGCCGAGTTGTGGAGCCAGCCCAGCTTGAGAGCTTGTCTGGAAGACGGTGGCTGCAGCTATGGAAGAATTCGAAATCTGAACTGGTACCACTATGAACTTGGACGCAATACCCCAGGATTTGGTCTAATAATTTGTTCAGGAAATGCTCAAGTTGTTCATTATCAAGCAGCCAATGAGCAGGCTGAGTTGTGAATGCAGTTTGTCCTCAAATGTATCCTTGGGTTAAAAAAACTAAGGGTACAAGAAAAGATTTTTTTTTTAAGAAAAAGAAGAGGAAACACTGAACTTTTAGGATCACAGTGACAGCTATCACTAAGCACTTGCTATAAGAAAAAGCAATTGAGGCATATAAACAATTGTCACAACAACCCTATAATGTGGGCTATTGCCGTAAGACACACATCCTTGCAGGTTTCTGTTTTTACTCCACTTTACAGAGCAAAAAACCAAGTTGCACCAAATTTAAGCAACTTATGTAAGGTCACAGAGTCTTAAATGTTGGATTAGTCAAATCCAGCCTGTATGGTTCCAGAATCCATGGTTTATCTGTCACCCTGTGGAGCGAAATGGTCTCCATGCCTAGAATCAGCTGACTGCTTGTAGGGGTTTCTTTACTATGTGGAAGATTTGAACAAGTGCTCTTGGAGGTATTTTCAAATGCTACACTAAAGAAAAAATGTAATTATTTTCTATTGTAATTTTCTTTTTTTAATTTTTTTGTAATTTTCTAATGTAATTATTTTTGCTTGAAATGATTGATTCTTTCATTCAGCAGCATGTATTATTTACAGACCTTGTGGCAGATCCTGTGCTTAATTTTTTTTTTCATTCCCACTGAGTTAGAATTATAGCTGACTCTGCAGTGAATTTTTGAGAGGCTATAAATCACAAAGGAGGAGATTGCTTGTCTGTCTTCCAAGTAACTGCTGAAGGATTCAAATGACCTGAGAAGCACCACTTTGTATGGTGCCAGAGAGTTGACTCATAAAAACCCTGTGAACAACAAATCTGAACCCTGCCCTATCCTGTGCCACCCCTAGTCTCTGATGTCCTTGAGCCTGCAGTAACAGTAACCATGCCAATCCATCTTGAGAGTCTTCCTCTCTTTTGCTGGCTCTCCACTTTTCCAAGCATAATGCTTGTCTCCAAGGACTGGCCCAAATATATGAGATAGAGTTTTATTATCATTGCCTCCAAAAAGCACCCTGGTTTCACTTCATGGAAGGAGGAGTGGCATCCACTTCCATAGTAGCTTGCCTCCGGAAACCCTATGAACATGAAGAGAGGATGAAAGGCACCCAAGCGTCAAGGACTCTCCTTCATAGGGTCGCTATGAGTCGCCTGTGACTAGACAGCACTTACCAACAACAACAATATCCCTCAGGCCAGGAGGTCAAAGGGTGGGGTGGGGAGGGGCTGCTGTGGTGGCTCCTCCAGCTGTTCCTCTCCTCCTCCTTCCTGGTCTCCACTGTCATGGCCACTCAGTCTCTGGCCTGGTCCTGGTGCAGCTTTGCTTCACCTCGACCCCCACTCTGGCTGCCAGATTCAAGTGTTCTTCTTTGGGGGTCTATTCTACATGGTGTTTGCTCAGCTTCTTAAATATCTATTCTCTCATTCTTCCTTATGCCTGGGAAGTTTTCTTCTAGTAATTCTCCCACAACTTCTTCAGTGCCTTTGCTTGCTTCTTCCTGTTTGGGGATTCTGATTATGCATATATTATTTCTCTTGATGGCATCTCACATTGTTTTTAGGTTTTCTTCTTTTTCCTTCCTTTTTGGTTCTGCTTTTTGTTCTAGCAGATCAGTGGTGACCATTCTGTTTTCTATTTCACTGGTTCTGTGTTCCATCTCTTCAGCTCTGTTCATATGTCTTTCCATCGTATTGGTAACATCTGAAACAATGGTCCTTGTATTTTGGACTGTGGTTTCTTGTTTTTCCAGAGCCTCTAATGCCTCAGTTGTTTTATCGGAATTGTTTTGGATTGTTGTTTTTTAAGCTCTTCCTGGTTTTTGCTTGCAGTGTCCTGTAATTCTTCAAGTTTGTCGTTCACCCATTGAAAATATTCAATCATTGTTCTTTTAAAGTGTTTGTCAGAAAATTCCATCAGACTTTCTGGCTTCAGGAAATCCACCGATACCATGTCACTTTTTTTTGAGAGACATCTTGCTTTGGGCTTGTGTAGGGTGTAAGCCTATTTCTTATGTGACATTCCTATGGTAGAGTTTTTCATGCCTGAGTGATAGCATGTTTTTGATCTGAAGTCACTGCTACTGAAGAGGGTTTGACAGCTACCCTGTCTGTGGTTCTATCTAAACTTCTGACCCAAGGGAAAGTTTGCTTCAGTTTGGGTGAAAAAAAAGGCCAGTGAAAGCAGCCTCTTCTGTCATACAACTGTTGCAGCTAAGCCAATCCAAGGTGCTCAGGGCTAAAGGCAACTGACTGGATGTGAGATGATACAAGGCAGGGCATGGAGATGCATGTAGGGTGGGCACGAGTGTAGAGGAACACAGGGCAGGCATGCACTCTGGGGAGGTGCATTTGCAGACATATGTAGGGTGGGCACATGTGTGCGCAGGCACATGCAGAGTGGGTGCACAAGCATATGCATGTAAGGGAGGGGGCATGGAAGCAGATGCACTCAGAGGGTGTGTGCATGCGGACCTGAATGAAAAACCAGGAAGCCTTGGTTTTACCCTCAAGAACTGGGCCTGCCACCTCACTCAAGCTCCAGCTGTCTCCCTCCTGATTGAGCTTCAGGTGTCCCACTTTGTCCAGCAGTCAGCAGTGATCCCCACTAAGTCCCCCACTCAAATTCCAGCTGTCCTGCTTGCTCCTGGTCCCATGAGTGGTCCCAGTGGGCTAGTAGCTGATAATTGGACAATAAATAAAGATGATAGAATTACTTATGCCTTTTAGTTGTGGTATTAGATAGGAGCACTGAATCTCCCATGGACAGCCAAAAGATTAAACAAATATGTCTTGGAAAAAAAGCAGCAAGAACACTTCTTGGAGGAAAAGATAGTGAAACTTTGTCTCACATATTTTAGACATATTGCTAGGAAAGGTTATTCGTTGGAAAGGTCAACAAAAGAGAAGACCCTCAATGAGATGAACTAGCACAGTAACTGCAGCAATGAGTTGCATTAAGTGTGTTGGAGATGATGAGGTTGGCACAGGATCGGACAGGGTTCAGATCTGTTGTTTATAGAATCACCATGAGTCATACTCAACTAAATGGCACCTGATAACAATATCAACAATTCTTTTTCAGTCCTCCTTAATCATTGTGAATTTTTTGCTGGCATATTGTTGTTGTATTGTTGAGTTACTGCTGAGTCAGAACTGACCCATAGCTTACCCTCCAGTGGGTTTTCAGGGGCAGTTAATTGCATGACAGGAGATTGCCCTTCCTTTTCCCATGGAGTAGCTGGTGGCTTCGAACCATGAGTTTTCAGGATTGTAGTGCAGCTTCTTGCCACTAGGCCATCAAAGCATGTTAGGCAACTGAAAATACTGATTTCCGTCTAGTGCACCTTAGTCCTCAAAGTGCTATTTTTGGCTTTTTACCCTCTAGAAAGGCCTTTTACAGCAGAGTTGTCCAAGGCAATACACTGTTGGACTTGACTACTGCTTCCTTTAATTGATTGTTGATCCAAGTGAAATGAAATCTTAGTGGATGTGAAATGAGAATTATCTGATATAGTCCTGGAAGATGAGATGCTCAAGTGGAAGTTACTTAAAATGTGATTGGTGAAGAATGGTCTTCTAAAAGTAGAGTCTAAATTATATTGATGGAATAAAGTTTTCAAGCGATGAAAGACTTTTATTTGCTGATATGATGCAACTTAAAATCAGGATAAACAGCTACAAACATTCATTAGTATGGAAATGTATGTACAATGAGAATAGGCAGCATCATGATAGATAGAGAAAAGGTTGCAGTTGCTAACAATTTTATCTTAACTCACATCCAACAATCAACATCATTGGTACCAGAGTCAGTAGATCAGGAGACTCATTGCATGGGAAAATCTGCTATCAGGAACCACTCCAGAGAGCTAAAAAGCAAGAATGTCAGTCTAGAGACTAAGGTGTACCTGATTTAGTCATGTTTTCCCAATTGCTTCCTGTACAATTGAGAATTGGGCAATGAATAAGGATGACAGAAGAGAATCATCTCATTACTGAGGAAAAATGATGTTAGTTTGAGGATGAAGATGAGCTTAATTCAGACCATAGTCTTTTCAATCACTTACTATGCAGCTAAGAGCAAGACAATAAGAATGACAGAAGAAAAACTAATGCCTTTGAGTCTTGGTGTTGGAGAAGAGTACTGAATATCATATAGATTCCTATCAGAGCAAAAAGACATATCTTAGAGAAGGTGCAGCCAGAGTGTTCCTGGGAGGCAAGGATATTGAAGCTTCATCTCACATACTTTGAGCATGTTGCTAGGAGATGATTTTTCTTGGAGAGGGACATCATACTTGAAAAGGTATGGGGATAGTGAAGGAAGGAAAGACCCTTCACCAGGTGGATTGACATAGTGACTACAGGAACGGGCTCAAGTGTGTCAGAGATTGTGAGAATGGCACAGGATAGGACAGGGTTCAGATATGTTGTTTGTAGGGGCACAATGAGTTGTGCTCAATGGTACCCAACAACAACAAATGTTCTAGAGCAAGTTTCAGGTATTCATTTTGGGGTTTTTATTCTTTCTTTTTTAAAAAAATGACTTTTAGCACTTTTTCATGTGTGGTGTTTTGTATGTTAGCTCACAACTTTTCTGGTCTCTAATCCATTGAGTTCAGGGCATGAAATCAAGTGTATTGATCGTGGATCAAAAACGTGGGAAATTTTATTTTCTTGACATTGAGGTGCAATCCACATTGGAGGCTGTAGTGTTTGATCTGTATTCTGCAAGTGTTTCAAGTCCTCCTCACTTTCAGCAAGCATGGTTGTGTCATTTGCATACTGGAGGTTATTGATGAGTCTTCATCCAATCCTGATGCTACATTCTTCTTCATATAGTCCTGTTCTTCAAATCATTTTATCAGCATACAAATTGAATATGTATGGTGAAAGGAAATAATCCTGAGGTGCACTTTTCTTAATTTCAAACCATGTAGTGTTCTCTTAGGTCAGGGTTCAGAGTTATTGTATATAGGGTTACTATGAGTCATAGGTGACTCAATGGCACAAACAACAATAACAATGTTCCCATGCTCTGCTTGGGTAACAGCCTCTTGGTCGAGGTATAGATTTTTCATGAATACAATTAAGTGTTCTGAGATTGCTATTTTTTTCAATGTTAGCCATAATTTGTTATAATCCACATAGCCAAATGCCTTTGCATATTCAATAAAGCACAAGTAGACATTCTTCTGGTATTCATTGCTTTCATCCAGGATCCATCTTACAATCAGCAATGATATCCCTGATGGTATGACCTCTTCTAAATTCAGCTTAAACTTCTGGAAGTTCTCTATGTTTTGCTGTAGTCATTTTTCAGTACTATTTTGCTTGTAAGTGATATTAATAATATTGTTCAATTGTTTCCAGTCCATAAAAACTTTTGCCAGCTTTATATGATCAAAGATTTCAGCAATGCTGATTAACCTACATAGCATTCTAAAAATTAAGGACATTTGTGCATTTTATTTTTTCCATAGGTTTATACCTAATTTTTTTGAGATAAACAAAGTTCTTTTAAGTGAAAGCACAATTTGGATGCCCAAGATAAGTTGGTTTTTCAAAGACCTACATTTTAAAACAATTTCAAATAGTATCATTAATATCACTTGCAAGCAAAACCTTCTGAAGATTATTAAAAATTGCTAGAACAGTATATAGAGGAGTGCCAGAAATTCAAGCTGGATTTGGAAAAGGCCAGGATTTCAGGGGTATCATTGCTAATGTCAGATGATTCTTGGCTGAAGGCAGAGAATGCTAGAAGGATATCTATGTTTTATTGAATATGCAGAGACATTTGATTGTGCATATCACAAGAAATTATGGCTAACATTGAGAAGAATGGGAATCCCAGAACACTTAATTGTGCTCAGGTGAAACCTATACCTAGGCCAGGAGGCTGCTTTGTAAATAGAGCAAGGGAACACTTCACAGTTTAAAATCAAGAAAGGGGTGCATCAGATGGGCTGTATTCTTTCTCCATACCTATTAAATTTGTATGCTGAACAAATTGTTTGAGAACCCAGACTCTATGAAGAGGAATGTGGTATCAGAATAGGAAGGAAATTCACGAACAAGCAGCCTGCCTTATGCAGATACAACTTTGTTTGCTGAAAGTGAGGAGGACTTGAACTACTTGCTGCAGAAGATCAAGGACAATAACTCTCAATATTGATTACATTTCAACATCAATCCTCACCAGTGGGCCAGTACGCAACATCATGATAGATGGAGAAAAGAATAATGTTGTCAATGATTTCATCTTGCTTCGATATGCAAACAACACCTTGGTACTAGCAGTCAAGAAATCAAAAGGTGAATCACATTGGGAAAATCTGCTGTCAGTGACCTCTCCTCAGTACTAACGGGCTACGATGTCAGTTTAAAGATGAAGGTGGACATGATCCAAGCCATGGTCTTCTCAGTTGCTTACTATGCATCTGAAAGCTGGTTAAGGATGACAGAAGGAGAATGAATACCTTTGAGTTATGGTGTTAGAGAAGATTACTGAATAAATATCCATTGTATCACCTTTCTTGGGAATGGGAAAAATGTGTATCTTTTCCAGGCAGTTGACTAGGCAGCTGTCCTCCGAAACTCCTGGTATAGACTAATGAGCATGTCCAGGGCTGCAGCTTTAGTTGAAACAGGTCAATTGTATCAATGATGTATCCCATTGATTCCTGGGGCCTTATTTTTTGTCAGTGTCTTAAGTACGACTTGAATTTCTTTTATTACCATTGACTCTTGGTCATAGCAACAAGCAAACCTCCACTGACAGACAAGTGGTGGCAGTACATGAAGTGTATCAGAATCTGAATTTGAGTCTCCCACATAAAAGGAAGAGTTCTACCACTGAATCACCTGAGGCACTACTGCCCTAATCCATAAATTATTTGTTTTCAAAGAGCCCTATGCTGCAGAAAATTATATTGACTCAAAGGTTTTGTTTTATTTATAGGTGTTAAGCATTGAATTTGAAAAGTTGAAATACATCGAATAATTGTCTTCCCCCCTTTTTTCCTCCCAACACCTTACAACAGATATTATACATTCAAATTAATGTGAAGTATGAAATTATTTTTATTAACATTCAACCTAAGTTTTGCTTTATTATGCACACCACAAATAACTTTGTAAGTTTCCTATATTGGATTGTATGACATAATTCACGGTTATTAATGTTCCACCAAATTATACTAAAATTATGACTGGAGTTATCATAGAATCCAATAATAAACACTACATAATTTGTAGTTTTCTGGATTAGGGAAACACTTTGGAAACTGCAGTAACTAGCCAATTGTTTTTAAAGGGTTCCATAATAAGGGTTATTACTGAGACGTTGAATGAAGCGGGTATTTTTTATACTTTGAAGTTTGCTTGATAATTATACTTGATGTGATCATTTAAAAAAAATAACTAACAGATAAACAGACTGCAAACTAACTATATAATGGTCCAGTAATGTGGGCTGATATTATTTGCTGTGAAAATTAACACAATCTTGCATTGATTTTTATTTTTTTACTAGGAACACCTGCCTATACAAGTAGACTTAATTAAATGGATTGCCTTCATTCATAAAAAAGCATTATAAATACGCCATCCCCTTTTCCTTATGAATCAGGGTGAAGTCTCTCTCAGGGAGGAGTGATAGCGAATTGCAAGGGACACACTGACAAAGGAGATTAATCAGAACTGGCTTTGACAAGCACTGTGGCAATTGGACAATTAAAACAGACATGGGGGGGAAGAACGACGAACTGGGGATGAGGGTGGAGAAAACAGTGCAACAATGAATGAAAGAAAACCCAAAATCTCTGTAAATGTTCATGAAAACTAATAAAATTTAATAATAAAAAAAGCATTGTAAGAGCAATAAGTGAAATTAAAGGGAAGATTTCTGTTATTTTGTTTATTATGTGAAGTATAATAGACCTCAAAGTTGTCTTGAACTTCAGTTAGTCCTCTTTCCATCACCCATGACAAACCTAGCTTACACTTCCTTCAGAAATCCTTGAATGTAGTACCCAAATGCATCACTTCTGCTTCCTTTCAGTAACCTGGCCCTAGACTAGAGTTTAGTACTAAGCCCATTCTGATAAAAATATAAATTTTCTGTGGATAAATAACATTTAAAAAGTTTTCACACAAAGCTCAACATCAAGAAAACAAAGATTCTCACCACTGAGATGACTGGCAGCATCATGATAGATGGTGAAGAGGTTGAGATTGTTAACAGCTTCAGTTTGCCTGGCTCCACAATCAACACTCAGGGTTCCAGCATCCAGGAAATTAAAAAATGAATTGAGAAAGTTGGCTGTCAGAGACCTCCCAAAGTACTGAAGAACAATGATGTCTGGAGACTAAAGTGCACCTAATAAAGGCCATGATCTTTGCAATTACTTACTATGCACTGGAAAGCTGGACAATGTCTAGGGATGATTAAAGGAGAATTGATGCCTTTGAGCTATGGTGCTGGAGAAGAGTGTTGAATATAACATGGCCAGCTAAGAGTACAAACAAGTTCGTCCTGGAGAGAGGGTGAAGCCAGGCTGCTCCTTGGAGGCAAGAATTCTGAAGCTTTGTCTGACATACTTCAGACATGTTGCAAGGTAGGACATCATGCTTTGGAGGGTGGAGGGACAGTGCAAGAGAGGAAGCCCCTGGCTAAGATGAATTGATTCAGTGACTGGGGTAATGAGGGTAGGTGTATCAGAGACAGTAAGATTGGCATAGGACATTGCAGGGTTTAGGGCTGTTGTACATAAGGTCGCTATGAGTCACGGGTAACTTGACAGCACATAACAACAACAATAATATTTGAAAGTAGTATTTCTCCTCGACTTTCCCTCCTTCTAAACTAGGCCATAATTTGTTGCGTGCCTTGCCTATCCAGCAGGAATAAGGACACAACACACCAGCGATTCCTTCTCACGGCGGTTTACTCAGGAGTTAGTTACAGTTAGGGAGAAAACATGGAGTTCCTTTTTGGACCCTTCCCAGGTGCGGCTTTTATCCCCTTCTCGGTACTCCGCCCATCAGTCTCATGTGTCATGCCTCCATTGGACCATTAACCCCACGTGAGATCAAGCCGTTGACCAATAAAGACACGGTGACCAAATAAGGTCTTATTTGTGATTAAGGCAAACAAAG
>NW_006399751.1:47841128-47846599 GCF_000299155.1 Elephantulus edwardii | reverse complement strand
GGCTGCCCTGTCCGCCGTGAGTTCTGGAACCGCGGAACCTCTTCGGGTCCCGTACGGGCCACCACTTGTTGCACGCCTTGCCTGTCCAGCAGGAATAAGGACACAACACACCAGCGATTCCTTCTCATGGTGGTTTACTCAGGAGTTAATTACAGTTAGGGAGAAAACATGGAGTTCCTTTTTGGACCCTTCCCAGGTGCGGCTTTTATCCCCTTCTCGGTACTCCACCCATCAGTCTCATGTGTCATGCTTCCATTGGACCATTAACCCCACGTGAGATCAAGCCGTTGACCAATAAAGACACGGTGACCAAATAAGGTCTTATTTGTGATTAAGGCAAACAAAGAGAAGCAGGAAATCAGCGCCATCTTGTAATGGTGACTGCACATGGCCTTCCACAATAATTGACTTTTTTTTTTTTTTTTTTAGTTGGGGAAGGCAAAACCATAACTTTTACTTAGAACTGACCTTTGGCTAAATTAATAGGCATTCGGAGTTTGCTTTCATTTCCATTAACTTCTGTGGTGTTAGCCTAAAAGTTGGGAGCAGGTTAGTGATTATCGTTAGCTCCCTCTGGTCTGTAGCTGCCATAACTGCAAACACATGGTCTTACTAACAATCACCAGCTGCGGGACTGGGATCAGAGAAAGACTGCTTCCCCTACTGGACATAAAGACTTGAGGTGAGCTCAACTTACAGCAGAAAGACTTGAGGAGAGGAAGACTTGAGGGAGACTGGAGTGAGACCCTGGTGGTGGAGAGACTGTGGAATTGCTGTGGAGAAACTGTGGCAAGGTTTGACCTAAGGCTTCTTGCATTTATGCTGGCCACAGTTAAAGGTTTTGTTGTTCTTGCCAGACCCTTGAAGGAGAAGCTGACTTAGAACTACTCTCAGACAAACCTTGTTGGATGATTTGGATTTGATTGCTGAACTGAAACCAGAGCCTGGACTAATTGAGGACTTGTGCCTTGGAACTTATACTAAAATCTTAACTTGTTTTGGCTGATATTCTTTGTCTCTCCCACTCTCCATAATAGTAAACCCCATTCACAGTATCAACTGTGAGTCAAAACCAAAAATTGAACCTCTTGCTGTTGGTGTGGCTCCAAAGGCACTGTGAGGATGGGATCTTTATTTGCCTTCTGCTCTGGGGGCTTCCTCTGGCATTTCATTGAGACAGTTTCTGCTCTCTAGACATTTTTCTTTTTCTTCTCTTCCTCCTCCAACATAGATGCCCACTACACATCTGAGGAAAGTTTACTTTTATGATAGTATCTCATCCTTGTCCACGTGCTATCTTTTCCAGAGATGATGAATTTCTAAAATTATTGCTCTTAAATAATCTTTGAGCCTTAAACAAAAAATATCACCGAAATCTTTTAACCAAATAATAGGTTAGCTTGATTAATAAAGAAATCCTGCCTTGGAACTCTCTCTTTTTTTTTTTTTTTTATTTGCACTGTTTATTACATCTCTAGAAAAAGAATCCCAGGATTTTTCCTCCTGTGTGTTTTCGTCTTGCTTCCTCGTGATCCATGATGCCAGCTGAGGTTGTCAATACAATGAAACCAAACTGACGGGACGGGAGCAGATTATTCTGCCACTTTTCTAGATCTTTGAGCTGCACATCAAATCTGGGGCTGATAACGCCACACTTGTTTAACCTGCCTGTGAGGTTGACAACAATTTTCCCCGCTCTGTGATCATCAATGATTTCAAATTCGCCAATGTAGCCATGCTTCATCATCACGGTCAGGAACTGCACGATGACTTTGGAGCACGGCCTGATGAGAACCTGGCGCTTGCCTCTCTTCTCGGCATTGTTGATGCTCTTGAGAGCGTCGGCCAGGACGTTCATGCGCACCATTGTGGCGGCACTGGAAAGATGGCGAAAAGCGGAACTCTCTTAATAACTATCTATATGGGACAAAATTAACAAGACTAACTCAAAAGACTAAATAATTTGGAAGAGTGAGTAATGAATGCATGGCTAGAAGAAACCCATAATCAACTCACTGAACCGTACATGCACCTAACCTATTGTTGGACTGCTATATGTATATCTTTTCAATAATAATAAGGACTTTTAAAATAATATTTTTCTCTTTCTTAAAATAACCACATACTTTACAGGAAGGATTCAGGAAAGGCAAACTGACCCCTAAAATCTCTTGCCTGTGCTTTGTTGAATCATCTTCCTGGAACTCTGGGTATAGCCAGTGAAACTGCCCTCTCTTCTGATTTACATCCTAGAAGAATAGAAGTCCCTGACTGAAAACAGCCACAATTACAGCATCTTAGTCTTTGATTGTTTCATTTCTGAAGCAGCAATTATTTAATGAAAGCTCCTGCCTTTCACTGGTAGGTTGCTGTGGGAACCAATTCAATAACCCTATTAAGATCTTTGTTCTTTTTTTACTATTAATGCAACAACATTCTCCCTCAATTTGTCATTCTTGGCATAATAGATCATATGATCATCTGATTCAAAATGTTCAATACCAGTCCATCTCAGCTCACTAATACCTAGGATTTCAACCTATATTCATAGCCAAAAAGAACATTTCAAGATCTATCCTCAAGAACAATACAGAGAGTGATAGCATACTATCCATTCGCATACCAGGAAGACCTAATAAAACAATTGTTCAAATATACACAGCAACCACTAAAGTCAAAGATAAATAAGGCTTTTTTTAAACATTTGCTTTCTAAAGATGACTGAACATGAAATCAAGATGCATCAATAATAATTGGTGACTGCAATGAAAAAATTGGAAACAAAGGAGGACTAATAGTTGGAAAATACATACTTGGTGACAGAAATGAGGCTGGAAATATCTGTTAGCCAGTTCTCATGCAGTGAGGAAGACGAATTGATGACAGTGACACTTGCAAAAAAGTCTGTCTGTATGGGATGAAATGGTAGATTGATAACTGACAGAATGACTGAAACAGATACATTTGGATGTTTATCCACGTCTCCCTTTCTCAAGAAACATCTTCATTTTCCACGTAGTTGGTGATTTTTGCTCAAGGTCCAAAGGATGATGAAGGGCTATAGACTGGAAGATAGTCTACCCCACTCTATCAGAGCAGTAAACCTGATCATTTTTATAATATTGAGTTTTGCTCAATATTTTCACCCATTATCTCTTGGGCTTCTCCTGTGATCCCTTTTAGCATAGCCAACAGTAGTAGACAAGCACCATTCTAGTTCTTCTGATCTTAGAGTTGTGGAAAAAGAAGTTTGCATTGTGCATTAGATTTTTGGAATTTTCCCCCCTAAATCTTTGTGTTTCTTCCACCTTTTTTGTTCCAGACAGGGAGAAGCTAACAGTTTCCCAAGTTTTTAAGACCCTAATAACTAGAACTCTCAATAAATCACTAGAGTGGGCCACTTTGGAAGTGAATCCCCATGTCCAGTCAAACCTTCAGATGACCACAACTCTGGTCAACACCTTAACTAAACTTTGTGAGACACCCCAAGACAGAACTACCCAGTGAAGCTGTTCCTCAATTCCTGATACACAATTTGTGAGGTTAATAAATGTTTATTGTTTTAAGTGAGTAGCTTTTGAACTAATGTTACATAGCAGCCTTTAAGGTTCTATGTGATCTGGCCCATTTCAGTCCCTGTCTCTGGTTCCTTCCCTCCTTAATGGCTATTCATTCTCTCTCTGTCTCTGCCTCTGCCTCTGCCTTTGCCTCTCCTCTTTTCTCTCTCTCTGTGTCTGTCTCTCTCTTTCTCTCTTCTCTCTCATTGAATCTGAACTCATTCATAACTGAAAATCCAACAGGATTTTGGGTGTCAAATGATAAAGGCCTCAGAGAGACCACCTCCAACTACCAAAATATGTTTGATTTGGTATTTCCTTATTTCTATCTTTCTATAACTTCAAAGTCAAGCACACAGTAGACTCTCAGTAATATTTGTGGAGTAAGTGTAAATTGAGTTCCAATAAAATTCCAAATAAAGACCCAGAGTCTATTTTCCCTAATGAATGCTCTTTTCAGATTGATTTTAACTCTTTAAAGAAATCTGCAAAACAGGCAGATGCTCGCTTAATGAAAGGGACCCCTAAGTCTATGTGGTTAATCTTTCTGAGGGCAAACTGTTCAAGCTGGCTGCTGGTGACTGAGAACCACAAGTCCCAGCTCGCTCCCAACATTCTACAGGCCCTCTCTGACCTCTCGAGTCTTTTCAAAACCACCAAGACTTACCGAATCCTTAGGGTTTACAAGAACAGTGGGCCTTTTGTTTCTTGGCTTGACTCAGGGAAACATCAATGCAAAAGATGTGAGACTGTTTCAGTTTCCAGAATGTTAGAAAGGTTTCATTGTTCTCGAATCTGGAGTGTAGCTAGACACTGATTTCCTAACTACAAATCCTAAAAGTTCTTTCCTCTCCTGTCCTCCTCTTTTATCCACAGAATAGCGTTTTCCTCTTCTTCTCATTTTAATTCCACTCTACAAAGGTACACTGCTCCCCTCCTCACCAAAGGCCTCATTCTTCATTGCTTTATCATCTCCAAATTGGTACCAACAGCACTGACCCAACTCCTTCCTCAAGCTTGACATTTACCGCTTAAAGTATCTACAGCCTCAATGATCTCCAAACTCAGGTCACCTTTAGGTTAAGCGGCTTTTCTAAGAATTAATCTGGATAGAAAGCCGAACCCAGTCTGAGGGTGACAGCAACAAGTTTCAGGAATTGCTGTTTAATGGATGAGGCTCATGACTTACATTGTCATAGCTTTTAGGGTCTCTGCATGTGGCCCCCAAATGCTTGCCTCAGAATCACATGAGATTCTTCCTAATATATGAAACTTTGTGCCCATCTAAAACCTAAGGAGTGAGACTCTCCAGCTCAAGATGAAGCCCAGGAATTTTTCGTTTAATAAACCCCAAGAAATAAAGTTTCAAAACCACTGCTGAAGAAACAAGAAGATCCTCCAGCTAAAACCAGCCCCTTAACATCAAGCATAATGTCTTGAGTTCCCTCAAGAAAGTTTATTTCAGGGGAAGAAAAAAAAATCATGTTGAGATGTGGGGTCATGTCAGGTAGGATCTGTTTAAGATAAATTTCAAACACGTTTTTATTCTTTTTTAGTGTCAATCAGGTTGATTCTAACTCATTGAGCCTACAATGTTCCCATGCATGTGATCTTTACAGAAGTCACATTTTTTCAGTGGTTCCAAGCACTTAACCGTTACACCACCGGGGCTCTTCCACGCGTGCGTGCACATACATGTATGTGTGTATGTGTATGTGTATGTGTATGTGTGTGTGTGTGTGTAGGTATATAGAATTAAATATATGGTGACCTAGTGGCAAGAAGCTGTGCTGCAATCCCGAAGGCATGCAGTTCAAATCCACCAGGTGCTCCACGGGAGAAGGATGGGCAATCTCCTCCCAAGCGATTAACTGACTCTGAAAACTTGCTAGAGCTATGGGTTGGTTCCAACTC
>NW_006399751.1:47838428-47839798 GCF_000299155.1 Elephantulus edwardii | reverse complement strand
GTAGACATTCCTCTGGTACTCCCTGCTTTCAGTCAAGATCCATCTAATATTAGCTACAATATCCCTAGTACCACGACCCTTTCTAAACCTAACCTGGACTTGTGGCAGTTCTCTGCTGATGTCCTGTTCCAGTCGTTTTTTTAAAACCTCCAACAGAATCTTGCATGTGATATCAATGATACTGTTCAATAATTTCCACACTCTGTTGGTTCACCTTTCTTTAGAATGGGAACAAATATAGATCTCTATTCCAGTCAGTTGGCCAAGTGGTTGTTCTCCAGATATCTTGGCACAACTTGGCGAGCACATCTAGGACAGCATCTGTCAGTTTAAATACGCCAATTGGTATACCATCAATTCCTGGGGCCTTATTTTTTGCCAATTCCTTCAAAGCAGCTTGAATTTCTTTCTTCATCACCATAGGCTCTTGCTCATATGTTGTTTCATGAAATTCTTCTGTGTCTGCCAATTCCTTTAGGTACAGTGACTCTACGTACTCTTTCCAACTTCTTTAAAAAAAAAGGAAAAAAATAGCTTTATTTCATCCAGGGTGGTGTCCGGCTCAGAACTTCTAGAACTGCTTCTTGGTGCCCGAGGCTTTGGTGACCTTGAGCATGTTGAAGCGCACGGTACGGCACTCGCCCACGGTGACAATGTCTCCAATCTGGACATCTCTGAAGCAGGGAGACAGGTGCACGGACATGTTCTTGTGACGCTTCTCGAAGCGATTGTGCTTGCAGATGTAGTGGAGGTAATCTCGGCGGATAACGATGGTCCTCTGCATCTTCATCTTTGTCACCACACCAGACAGAATTCGTCCTCGGATGGCGGCATTACCAGTGAAAGGACATTTCTTATCAATGTAGGTGCCCTCGATGGCCTCCTTGGGCGTCTTGAAGCCCAGACCGATGTTCTTGTAATAACGCGGGAGCTTCTCCTTGCCGGTTTCCCCCAACAGCACTCTCTTTTTGTTCTGGAAGATGGTGGGCTGCTTCTGGTAGGCGCGCTTGGTCTGGATGTCCGCCATCTTTCCGGCCGCTTGGAAAAAGGTCCAACTTCTTTTAATATTTCCTGAATCATATACTATTCTACCCAAAGCATCCTTAAATATAGCAACTCGAGGTTTGAATTTGTTCTTCAGTTCCTTGAGCTTAAGAAATGCTGAGCGAGTTTGGCCCTTTTGATTTTCTGACTCCAGCCCCTTGCACATTTCATTGTAATATTTTACTTTGTATTCCCACACTGTCTTTTGAAATCTTCTGTTCAGCTCTTTAATATCTTGAATTTTTCCCGTTACTTTGGCTTCCCAGTGCTCTAGTGCAATATCCAGAGTCTCTTCTGACATCCATTTTGGTCTTCTCTTCCTCTTC
>NW_006399751.1:47826756-47837703 GCF_000299155.1 Elephantulus edwardii | reverse complement strand
CCTCTCGGATTGTAGTTGCAGCTCCTTGCCACTAGGCCACCAGAGCTCCCCTTAAAAAAAGTTTTGAAGAGATCGTGTTTGCTTTTCTCAAGTTTTTTGAAACTACCTAGTGTTTCCCCAATATAGTCTTTACAAGAAGGCTCCTTAAAGAAGATTGAAGGGCTATGTGATTTTACATGGATCTTTAATCCTTTGTAATTGACCCAGGTCAGGTCCCTTGTTCTCAGAGTATCTTGGTCAGCAGATTTCATCCCTGACTGCACATTAGAATCATCTGAGGAGTCTTTAGAAATGCCTGGGCCCTTGACAGACCACTTGAATCAGCCTCTCTGGGGTGAAGCTCCACCTGGGTGTTATGTTTTAAACACACACTTGGTTCTAATATGCCACCAGGTTATAGTCAATGAATGGAAGGGGATGTTTTGCTTTGTTTTGTTATTTAAAAACAAACAAAACCAAACCCTTATGCTCTTGATCCTAAGTCTTAAAATCCCTGTGACAGAGACATCTAGCATCAGTTTTTACCACCCTGAATGATACCCATTTATAGCCCAAAGAGGAACCACTGAGTCAAGTGCACTTTTCCATTCTTCTGCTTTCTTAAATACAGTTTTCTCATGGCCGTGCTTGTCCCAGTCCTCTCTTTCCTATCTGAAAGGAAGGAATAGAAGTTCCTGATGTCTTCCAGAGACTAGTCTTACAGTTGATCTGTGTTTGATTTTTTTTTTTTATTTTTGACTTCTCTGTTAGCTACATTACTCCACCGGGGTAAATAGTTAACACACCTGGCTTAGGATAAGTTGCAAAGAGAGTTGGTCCTGCAGTGATTAAGCATTTGTTAACCAAAAAAGGTTTGAGGTTCAAATATGCTCAGCAACTCCATGGGAAAAAGATTTGACAATCTTCTCTGTAAAGACTACAGCCACCTAAGCCCTATTGTTGAAAATGATTACTCTTTCTCCACTTTGATCTCACATTCTTCTTTTTTAAATTAATTTTTTGTTTTATAGCATATTCTTCCCATTTTTTTCTCATTCATTCATTGTTGCACATTTTCCTCCTTGCCCACCCCTCCCCCCAGTTCACTTTTCTCTTTGAAAAGAAAAAAAATATTCTTTCATTGTTCTACAATCCATGCCTTCCCCACCCACCCTCAAGTCCACAGTCCACTTTACTATTTATTTCTTTTTCTAGAGTCTTGTCATGAAAAGAAAACCTAATCATATAGCTCAACTTCTCCAATGATTTGCTCAGCATACATATTTGAGTAGGTGTGGAAAAAAGATACAACTCTGGAACATGCCTTTCTTGATTTTAAACCATGCAGCATTCCCTTGTTTTATTTAGACAACTCCTTCTTGGTTTATGCATAGGTTTTACATAAGCACAATTGAGTGTTCTCAGATGCTCAATCTTCTCAATGTTATCCATAATTTGATGTCATGTCCACAGTAAAATCCCTTTAATCAATAAAACACAATTAAACATCTTTTCTAGTATTTTCTGCTTTCAGCCAATATCCACCTGATATCAGCAATGATAATCATCATGCCAAGGCTTCTTCTGAATCTAGCTTAAATTTTTGGCAGTTCCAGTCATTTTAAATTAATCTTTAATCTACATATGATATTAATTATACTGTTCAATAATTTCCATATTTTATGGGGTTATTATGTTTTGGAATGGGAACAGGCCAGAGATCATGAAAATGGCACAGGATAGGGCTAGGTTCAGATAGTAGTCAACTCAATGATAACAACAACTAAACAAACCTTATGTGGTAGTTCTAATCTGCAATACAGTGTCTCCACAAGCTGAAACTGACTGGACAGCATCCAACACCACCACCACCACCATGAACTGGAGGAATCCTGGGGTGATAGCTACAGGGTTGTTGCTGTTGTTGTGTGCTGTCAAGTTGGAATAGCTACAGAGAATAAAATTCTGAGATAATGCTTGCTATAATTACCTGAAGGTTACAAGGATCCTCACCAAGAATCAAAATGAGGGAAATTATTGCCTTTCAAAAGTTAAAATGTATGAGGAATGCAGAATAGGAAGGATCATTGTCTCCTAAGATAATAGGGTGCCTCCCCAGCTAACAAGGCCTCCTTACCTACCTGTTTGAATATAATGCCTGCTCTTCTTCCTGGTACCCGAAATGAGTTAAGCTACCTAGAGCTCTCTTCAGTCTTGGATCTTACCATGACATTTAGAATAGAATCATTTTGTTGAAAATGGCAAAAAAAAAATAGTGTCAGTTAAGTCTCTCTTACGACACAGAAAAACTGCTCTAACCCATATTCAGAAGGTATGCCTCCAGATAAGAATTCCTTTCCTTTTTAAGCTGTGTTCTTGCTGCTGTTGTTGTGTACTGTTGAGTCAAAACCAACCCATAGCTGACCCTCCAGCGGGTTTTTGGAGATAATCGCATGGGAGAAGACTGCCCGTCCTTCTCCTGTGGAGCAGCTGGTGGCTTTGAATAGTGTGCGTTTGGGATTGCAGCACAGCTTCTTGCCACTAGGCTACCAGTGCTCCCTTTTAAGCTGTATATATTGTGCGTTTTTCTGATCTAAGTGGCCCTAGTTTATCAGATCTAAGTTAATGTGGTTAAGCACAACAGAAACTGTGAGGAGGGCACTGGACGCAGGTTCTACTGTATAAGGGGTTGCTAGGAGTCAGAGCCAGCTCGAAGGCACCTAACAACAATGCAAGCAGGGCTCACCATCTGAGTAAGTTCTCCAGGCACATAACATGAGCCCTTTTAGGCCACAGCCCCATGGAAAGCAAGAAGAAAGAACAATGATGAGACCCTAAAAAAATGGCATTCTGACTCAGTATCTGAAACATCCAGCTGAGAACATGAAACCACAAACTGCAGCCAAACAAAATTCCTGTAAGACTGGGTCCCAGATGACCAGAATGTTTGTTGTTATGTACTGTCAAGGGGACTACCATTGGTAGTGACCCTATTCAAAATAGCTCTGAACTCTGCTTTATCCTGAGCCAACTGTTTGTCCTTAATTTTTGTCTCTGCTTTTAACTTAGGATCAAGCAAAAAAAAAAACAAAACACAACCAGACATGCACCTCTAAATAATCACATAAAATTGTTAGCCTCTCTTTTTGTTAGGTACCTCTACTCAACTGCCTACAACCTCCACTTAGGATACATATGAAGAGTTCTTTCTCCTCCATTGTAAAGCTTTCCCACTCCCTTGCCTGCCAAAGTAAAGCGATAGTGCCTGACTCCCTTGCTAGAGCAAGCTCTGAAGAAATAGCCTTCATTTATTCTCATTTGGATGTCTTTTGTTTGTTTTCCTAGCTCCCTATAAGGAAAAAAAGAAACACAAAAGAAAAAAGACAGGGGGCAAATACAGCTGTCAGATCAACTCAATAACGAAAGGTTATCGTTATTGTTATTATTCAGGAGCTCTAGAGGCTTAGTGGTAAAGAGTTGTCCTGCCAACACAAAGGGACACCGTTCCAATCCAGTGGCTGCTCCAAGGGAGAAAGGCAAGCGATCTCCTCCCACCTGATTTACTGCCTCTGAAAACCTCCTCAAGGGTCAGCTATGATTTGGGTACAACTTGGCATCAATAATTGTTATTGTTATATTGAGCTGAAAATATTCCAAAAGATGGCCCTTTGCCTGGTGGAGGTATTCAATGTTTATCACTCAGCTATCTTCTATAGGCAATGATTAACTGTTTACTCTGTGCTGAAGTAATTATTGAGAGAGAATCAGGATGGAATACAAATCCCACACTACTAGAGGCTTATATAAGCTCCTGGGATAACAGCTCTGGGCGACGTATTCTTTTGGAAAAGCTCGCTTGCATGGGACATAGCTTTTAGCCGTTCACAAACCTGTAAACCAACAGTCAGCATTACTCACAGTTACCATCGAGCCATGCCATAACTGACAATCTACAGGACGCTGGCCCATTCCTCACCAGTTTCTCCAATACCAGCCTACTACCTATGGTCATATGAGTCATTCCCCTAACAGGTCTGAGAATCTGGGAAAACTTCTAAGCAAATCATCAAACCCAAGGAACATAAAGGAACTAGGAAACCAAGAAAAGGAGGAGCTATTGATGTCTGGAACCAGGGACTTATATGTCAGGTCAAATAGTCTGCTTTTTACAGGACAAATTATGAATCTACCTGGCCAGTAGATAATTCTTTTCATTCTGATCAGATCTGAGTCCAAACCCTGCAGAAAGCCAAGGGAGGTTAAGAGCAATAAGGAAAGTGCCAGAGACACTGGGTTAGTGGATAGAGGGTGTATCATCTAAGAGCTTCACCTGCGCACAGATTAACTGTCCCCCATATAGATGTAAAGTTAGAGAAATCAATCCAGCTCCCAAAGAGGCCTCTCTGACCACTCACCTCATGGCAAGGGCAGCACTCATGAGGAAGTGACCTTAATTACTTTCTTCTCTTATTGATCCCAGCTGATCTATTAATTTGGTCCAGGC
This sequence comes from Elephantulus edwardii, assembly GCF_000299155.1. NCBI lineage: Eukaryota > Metazoa > Chordata > Mammalia > Macroscelidea > Macroscelididae > Elephantulus > Elephantulus edwardii. Next base: position 47,833,220 of record NW_006399751.1, on the reverse strand, counting down.
TGCACTGAATGAGGTTCGTCGGTTTAGCTTCTTCCTGAACTTGCTTTGTTATTCTTGGCGTCTAGTGTTGCACTATGGAAACTTCCGCATGAAGGAAATAATCGACACCTGGGCAAAGAATCGCTTTATAATGTAGCATTTTCTGGAGAGGCTTTCTCACCTGCCAAACGGGAAAATACTGCTTGTCAGGCTGACTGGTGGGAGCACTTTTTCTGCTCTGGGAATTTTCTTTCAGCTGTTTAGCAGGTCAGGGTCTAAGCCATTTTCAACACCTACGGAGAGCAGATGAATAACTGTGCTCTTGTTCAGGGCTCCTACAAGGCAGACAGCAGACCCAGCAATGCATATGCTGATGAGCCTCTTCTGGTCCTTCAGAGGTGTCTCATGCCTTTAGGAAAAGCAGCAAAAGGCTGATTTGGGTCCAAAATGCAACTCTGGCTCTACTTATTAAGGTACCTGGTGTGATGTCTTTGGGCAAGTCGGTTAACTTCCCAGAGCCTCAGTTCATTTATTTGCAAAACAAGGGGTTAAAGTCTTCTGTAAGAAAACTTTTGCTTTAAAAATACTATCATTTTATTAATTTCCTGATTGTTGTTGTTATGTGTCATCGAGTCGTTTACGACTCATAGCAACCTTATGTACAAGAGCTCTCAATACCGTTCTATCCTGTGCCAACCTAGCCATCTCAAACGTACTCATTCTCACCGCTCCAGTCACAGAATCGATCCATCTCATCGAAGGTCTTCCTCTCCTTCGCTGCCCCTCTACTCTACCAAACATGATGTCCCTCTCCAAGGACCAGTCCCTCCTTGCAACATGCCCAAAGTATGTTAGACAAAGCTTCAGAATCCTTGACTCCAAGGAGCATTCCAGCTTCACCTTCTCCAGGACAAACCTGTTTGTTCTCCTAGAAGTCCATGGTATATTCAACACTCTTCTCCAGCACCACAGCTCAAAGGCATCAATTCTCTTTCTACCAACCCTATTCACTGTCCAACTCTCTGATACATAGCATGTAATTGCGAAGACTATAGCCCGGATCAGGTGCACCTTAGTCTCCAGCCTGATGTCGTTGCTCTTCAGTACTCTTGAGAGGTCCCTCACAGATGATTTTCCTAAAGCAATTTGTCTCTTGATTTCCTGGCTGCTATTACCAAGAGTGTTGACTATGGAGCCAAGTAAATGAAAACTGTTAACTATCTCAATCTCTTCACCATCCATATTGATGCTGCCAATTGGCCCAGTGATGAGAATCCTTGTTTTCCTGATGTTGAGCTTCAATCCATATTGAAGGCTGCAGTCTCAGACCTTCTGCAGCAAGCGCTTCAGGTCCTCCTCAGTTTCAGCAAGCAGGGTTGTGTCATCTGCATAACACAGATTGTTGATGATTCTTCCACCAATCCTGATGCCACATTCCTCCTCGTGCAGCCCAGTGTCTCAGATGATCTGTTCGGCATACAGATTGAAAAGGTATGGAGACAGAACACATCCTTGACAAACCCCCTTCTTGATTTTAAACCATGTTGTGTCTCCTTGCTCTGTTCTGATAACTGCCTCTTGATCCAAGTATAGGTTTTGCATTAGCACAATCAAATGTTCTGGGATTCCCATTCTTCTCAGAGTCAGCCACAGCTTATTGTGATCCACACAGTCAAAAGCCTGGAAAAATACAAATTAACAATAGTTTTTCACTGGACCTCTGTAATGTGCAAGAGTGCCTTTTCTCCATCCTCTTCCATTGCTTTACAGTTTTGTCTTTCTAAAAGATATATTCTATTACCTTAAATTTTGCATTCTTTGATAACCACTGGTATTAGATTTTTTGTTGACAATTTGTGTTTTTTCCATTTTTCTGTAAGAATTAACTTCTGCATTTCCTTGCACAGACAGTAGGAGGAGACAGAGTGGAGAAGGAGTACCCACTGCAAGCAAAACCCTGGAGCTGGTATATAAGCCTGTATGCTCTCCCTTCAATCCCCACTCCTGAGGACAGAGAAGGATATGGGAGAGCCTGTGTCACTAAGGATATGGTGGGGAAGGAAGTGGCCCAGGACTGCCTGAGCTGAGCAACCAAAGCAGTGTCCAGGCCAAAGAGATTATTTAGGAACTACTCTTTAGAAAGGATGATCAGTGTGATGAGGGTGTGGTGTATGTGTGTGTGTGTGTGTGTGTGTGTGTGTGGGGGGTGGTGTATGTGTGTGTGTGTGTGTGTGTGTGTGTGTGTGTGTGTGTGTGTTGTGTATGTGTCTATGTAAGGAGGGTCTTCCAGACTGCCCAGGTGCATTAATTACTGATATTTACCATACATCTCTGCATTTGGCTATTTGATAAATGTTTGTTACTTACTGTCAGCCAGATGGCATTTACCAAAACAAATACATATCCTATAGTCATGATTTGCCACTGACTACTAAACTAGGTGGGGCTCTGGTGGCCTTGTGGTAAGGAGCTACACTGCCAACCCAAAAACACATGGTTCAAATCTACCAGCTGCTCTGCAGAAAAAAGATGGATAATCTCCTCATCTGTGATTTAATGCCTTTGAAAACGCACTGGAGAGTCAGCTATAGGGTGGTTCTGACTTGATGGTACTTAACATCAATAATTACCACCACTAAACTAGAGGTTGGTGGTTCAAATACAAACAGTATCAGCATGGAAGAAAAGCATGACAACCTGCCGCCATGACAGCCAAGACACCTGCATGGAGCAGTCTGGCTTTTCAACACGTGGGGTCATGGTGAGTCAGGACCAACTTGAGAGAAGCCTTTGTAACCATCTGGCTTTTAATTCTTAAAAATAATTCTATGTCCAGTGCTCAGTATTCTGCTAACTTCTTGTTTTTAAAGGTCCTCAACTGAATTCTGACTCACCACAGCCCTGTAGAGCTGCCCTGTAACGATTCCTAGGCTGAAATCTTTTGGGGCACCAATTGTCAGGTCTTTTATTTCCCTAGAATGTAGCTGAAGGATTCAGACTGCAGATTTTTCCATTAAGAGCCAAATGCTCAACCAGAGCTACCAGAGTTCCTTCTCTGCAAACTATGGATATGCTACAGATTGGATTGTGTTTTCCAAGAAAATATGTTGAAATCCCAATCTCTGTTACTCAAGAGCATGGACTTATTTGGAAATAAGATCTTTGCAGATGTTATTGGTTAATGTGAGATCATACTTCGATTGGGTGGATTCCAATCCAATATGAGTGTTGTCCATATACAAAAGGAGAAGAGACATAGAAATACACAGAGAGAAGATTGTCATATGAAGGTAGAGACGAGCTATAATCCAAGGATTTCCAGCCATCACAAGTAGCTAAGATGACTGCATGGACAGTTTCTCCCTTAAAGTCCCCAGAATTAGAAGACAATAAATTCCAGTTCTTCTATGACACCCAATTTGTGGTACTTTGTTATAGCAGCCCTAACAAATGAATATGTTGTTGTTCTTAGGTGTCACTGAGTAACAGATTTGAACCCTCTTCTATCCTGTGCCATACTCACTATCTCCAACATACTTGAGCTTATTGCTCCAGACATTGACTCTGTCAATCCATTTGGTTGAGGGTCTTCCTCGCTTTTGCTGACCTGCCACCTTTCCAAGCCTATTCTAGCAACATGCCCAAAGTACATGAGATGAAGCTTCATCATCTTTGCCTCTAAGGAGCATTCTGGCTGCAACTTCTCCGATACCTGTTTGTTCTTTTGACAGTCTATGGGATATTTAGCACTCTTCTCCAACGCAGTTCAAAGACATCAATTCTTCTGTCATCCTTATTCACTGTTCAGATCTCAGACGCATGGCAAGCAATTGAAAAGACCATGGCCAGAACTAGCCATACTTTAGTCTCCAAACTGGCACCCTTGCTCCTCAATAATTTGAACAGGTCCCTGACTGCACACTTTCCCAATGTAATACATCTCCTTACCTCCTGACTGCCAGTACCAAGGGTGTTAACTGTAGATCCAAGTAAGATGAAGTTGTCGACAGTTTCAATAGTTTCTCCATCTATTATGATACTGCCTATCAGTCCAGTGGTGAGAATTTTTGTTTTCTTGATGTTGAAATGCAGTCTATGTTGAAGGCTATATCCTTTGCTCTTCTGCTGCAAGCACTTCAAGTCCTCCTCACTGGCAGCAAGCAAGATTGTGTCATCTGTATAATGGGTTGTTGTTGAATTTTTCTTCACAGAGTCCAGCTTCTCAAATAATATGCTGATTATTATTTATGACAAATTTTAGAGGGTAATTCATTTGACGTTGTTAAAAGTGCAGAGTCAGAGCACTAAATGGGACAGGATCTGAATAAAAGACATGAAGCACTTCTCCAAATAGCATGTTTCTCTACAGAGTAATGAGATTAGACAAGACGTTCAGGGGACATGTGTAATTGTAATAATGTCCTAAGTGGTACTCTGGGACTTGAAGAATGATAGAATTCCATTCCCAGCTATGATGGAGCATGTTGTCATGAGTTTGGACTGTGTAGGGATGGTAATAGCAGCACAATCAGAGGTAGCGTGACATCTAGTAGTCTTCACAGCTGTACAGTGGTGTAAATGATAACATTTAGGTACAGACATCTCCAGACTATTGACATGAGAGACATGCAAACTGCCCTCTATGACCCTGGGACAGTTACTCAGTAATTCCCTGTAGCTGATTTTAAAATTCACATTATTCAGGCTCTCTTGCTTGCCTGCACTCCAAATACCTCTTTGTGAGACAATAAAAAAATCAATAATATAATCATATGAATTATTTCAGAAATATGAAGTAATACAATAACTAAGGTATTTCTTCTTTATAAATCACTCCTTCTGTGGCTGTCTCCTCATTTCTCTGAGGCAGTCTTCACACTCCCCCTGGGCATACCCCTTCCCCGGTTTTTCCTTCATGTGAGTTTTATTCTTAAGGCCAGAAGCCACACACCACAGCTTGCAGCTTCCAAGTGCTGGAGGCTTAGTGGCGTCTCTCGCAATCTTCCAGATAAATAATAGCCATTCAGGAGCACAGACCTTTGTTTCAGCAGTTCAGGAGGATTCATTCTCAGCAGAGAAAACTCATTTGCTCATGGCAGTGATTCAAGCTGCTAACTTCACAGAGCCTATTGCCAGAGCCAAATTCTCTACCAGTTATGGAGGTCAGAGGTGAAGCAACTGTGCTTACAGGGCAAAGCTCTTTTATAGATTCCCTTGGCTTTCTGCTTTTTTCTTTACAGCTGATTAACACCTAATGGCCATTTCTTTAAAAAAGAAAAATTCAGTTCCTCAGTTTAATTAACTCCCTTAACACGGTATTTAACACAGCCGGCCCAAATCCAGAGGATGAGTTTGTAATACTTTATTTCAGTTCAAGGAGCTTCACTGATACAGCCCACTAAATTCCAAATGTTTTCTCAGGTTTGTGGGGTCAAAAGAAGTCCTGGACTTACTCCTTGGCTAGTATATGTGAGACACTCCTAAGTGCTGAGTTAGTGTAACCATTGTAAGAAATCTTGGAAAGCACTAAACGTTTGCCCTTACTTTGACACTTTGCCTACTTCTTATGAGCATAAAAGTCAGTTTAAAGGCCACGGTGCACTGGATTCACAACATGAAATTTTCAGTTGCTTCCTATGCATCTGAAAGTTGGAGAATGAATAAAGATAACAGAAGACTCAATGCCTTTGAATTGTGGTGTTAGAGAATAGTACTGAATTTTCAAAAAAGAACAACCCAGTCTGTCTTGGAGGAAGTGTAACCAGGGTTCTCCGTAGAGGCAAGGATGGAGAAACTTTGTCTCACATACTTTGGGCATGTTGCCAGGATGAGTCAGTCCTTAAAAAAAGTCTTCATACTTGGAAAGGTGTTCCAAAGTATGTCAGACAGAGCTTCAGAATCCTTGCCTCCAAGGGACAGCCTGGTCTCACCCTCTCCAGGACAAACTTGTTTGTTCTCCTAGCAGTCGATGGTATATTCAGTACTATTCTCCAGCACCGTAGCTCAAAGGCATCAATTCTCCTTCTATCATCCCTAGTCATTGTCCAGCTCTCTGATGCATAGCAAGTAATTGCAAAGACTAGGGCCTGGATCAGGTTCACCTTAGTCTCCAGACTGACATCATTGCTCTTCAGTACTTTGGAGAGTGGTAAATTAGTTAACTAATATAAAGCAATTAGAACTGTGCTTGAGGCCCATGTCAAGCACTCACAGTGCTCATTCATACTGAGCACTCCTCAGAAGATCATTTCTTTAGTTGAGACAAGAAATTATTTTTTAACAACTTATTTCCTTACCAACCATTACTCGTCCATTTTCCATTTTGTATACGGTACCATGGGTGTTGAAGTTGCAATGATGAATCCTACATAAACAGGCACTTCACTGAAGACGACATTCAGATGGCTAACAAGCACATGAAGAAATGCTCAAAATCCCTAGCCCTAAGAGAGATGCAAATTAAAACAACTATGAGATATCATCTC
>NW_006399751.1:47815864-47825456 GCF_000299155.1 Elephantulus edwardii | reverse complement strand
AACAGACTTCCCAGCACCTAACAACAACGTGAGAGGGAGAAAACAGTGCAACAATGAATGAATGAAAACCCAAAATCTCTGTAAATGTTCATTAAAACTAATAAAATTTAATAATAATAATAAAAAGAAGATATCTAGGAATCTCTTTGACTTAAGGTTTAAATGTTGAATGTATCTCAGTGTTTATAATGTTATTAAATGTATCTCAATATTTATAAAAAATGTTAAGTGCTAAGAAATTACTATGTCTAGTTTAATTGGCAGTATCGAATTGGGCTTGATAAAATACATATTTTTCTAATACCAGCCACAATTCTAATTTTTCATTGCTCTTGAGTCATAACTGACTCATAGAAGACCCTCCAGTCAGTTTCCAAGGCTGTAAATCACACAAGAGGAGGCTTCCGCTCTTTCTCCTGCAGAGCTGCTGGTAGATTTGAACTACCAGAGAGGCGTGGCCTTGGGTCAGCAGGCAATTCTCTACCGACCATTGCTCCCTTACAATTAGGGGTTTTCAAATAAGCTGCCTTGAATTTTCCTCAACATTACATTTATTCTGTTTTGGTCAAAACCAAATTCCATCTATGATAGTATGTACTTAATTTTTAACTTGTCTCACTTTTTGAACTTTGGTGCTGTTAGATGGCATCAAATTGACTTTGGCTCATAGCAACTACTCACAACAGAGTAAATCTGCTCCATAGGGCTTGCTTTCCTTCCTTCTTTCCTTCCTTCCTTCCTTCCTTCCTTCCTTCCTTCCTTCCTTCCTTCCTTCCTTCCTTTCTTCCTTCCTGTCTTAAATTATTTTATACTGGTTTATATACAAAGTTCATAGACACCAGACTGTAGATTACCAGCCCTTTCTCTCATGTAGCCATTAGGTGGGCTTGAACCCTTGATGACACAGCAGCTGACTGAGCCTGCTAACTAAAAGACAGTTTGAACCTACCCTCCAACAGTTTAAAACTTTAAAACATCTATATTTAGAAGAGGAAAATAATCATTTTCTTATTAATATAAAGTGATGTTTTATATGTATTTGTTGAATTGTTTTATGTAAAGTTGGACCAGTTACTACCTAAAATCATCTTGTATCAGAGAGCAGATATGTTCAGGCTCTTCAGATGAAGCCCAATATTTAGATAATATTCCACATGCTCAGAATTATCCTTTTCTTCCTGCCAGTGAGGTAAATCCCAAATGGACACTTCCAGACCTTTTATTTCCATATGCTTTCAAGAAACCCTCATTGGATGACACTGGGTATACCGAACTTACAGAGGGCTGCTCCAAGCATAGCATTTTCTTTCTCAGCATCCATATACACAACAAAATCCTATTGCCATAAATGGAGTTTCTTCTTACTCAGAGAGACCCCATATGTCACAGAGCAAAAGTTGCACCATAAGTTGTTCTTGAGCATTCTGGTGGCCTAGTTGGTAAGGAGTTGTACTGCCAGCCCAAAGGCATACGGTTCAAATCCACCAGCTATACTACAGGAGAAGATTGCCAAACTCCTCTCATGTAATTTACAGCCTCTGAAAAAACTCACTGGAGAGTCAGCAATGAGTCAGTTCCTACTCAGTGGAAATGAGATGGTGATGATGGTGATGATGATGATGATGATGATGATGATGATTGTAATCTTCGTAGAAGAAGTTTGCTAGGCCTTTTTTTTTCAGAGCTTCTGGGTGAGTTCAACCTTTAGGTGAGCAGTCATTCACAAACTGTTGGCACTACCTACCATCTTCGTGTTTATTTTTGTTACCACGAGGTGGAAAGTTTGGTGGCAGTAATGGCTAAGATGGCTGAGCATCTGAGATTTCCAGACTTTATGAGAAATTGTGGCAGGAGCTCTCATCTATATTTTTGTGACAGTAATTTTGGAATTTGAGGGAGAGGCTTGATTTTAACCTACAGAAATAATTTTAAAGATTGTTACTATAATTATTAAAAAAATACGATGGTTATGAGAGAGCAAGGGAGGGAGCAGAAATAGAATGGATAGACAACAAACACAATGGATTTAGGGAAGGGAAGCTCAATATGAAATGGATTGGCAATGGGACAATATGTGCATTGCAATTAACAATCTGGAACAAGACATGCATAGCTGATAGAGAGAGGAGAGGGGAGGAGAGAGGAAAAATAAAAGAATAAGGAAACCATTACCCACAGAGAGAAACAACTGCTGAACTTTGACAGGCAGGGACTAGAGGAGAGGGAGAGGGAGCAAAGATTAGTGAATGGTTGGGTAAGGTGAAGGGAAGAGAGAATACCACGGGTCTTTGATAGGACACTGTGGATAATGACATTACACAAGTGTAATTCTTATTATAAAAGGAAATGTAAATGAGTGACTGAATTAAAATCAGTTAAAAAAGAAAAGAAATTGTCCAAAAAAGCTCAAGTAAGGACTGCTACTATCCTTTAATACATTTTCTCTTTTTCAATTGTGCTCTAAGTAAAAGTTTACAAAACAATTGGGTTTTTATTCATTCATACAGACTTCATTTTATGGCATTAATTATAGTCCCCATATTGTAACAACACTCTTGCCACTCCCTTTTTGTTGTTCTCATTTTCATTCATCTTCCTATCCTATATCTTTCTGTCTTCTGCATTTTCTCCCTGATGAAATACTATTCTTTTGATTCTGCATGATTAATTGTTCTAAGAAGCCAGTACTTTTCTGGTATTATTCTTTACCTTATCAGCATATCTTTGTTTGCTGAAGGTGAGTCACAGAAGTAAATATAGTTGCAGGCTTATCAAGGGCCGTTGTCTCGGAATTTCCATCAGTCTCCATTAGACCTGCTAGACGGGTCAGTTTTTGTGAGTCTGAGTTTTGTTCTACATTTTCCTCTTGCTCTTCCTCTATTGTAATTCCTTTTAGAGCAGTAAGCAGTGATAACTGGGTACTATGTAGTTCTTCCGATCTCAGGGTAATGTATCTAAACTATTTGTTCTGATGCACCTTTGATTTTCTTTTATTTTGCTTTTTTATTGATTGTTAAAATCTGGGGTTTTTTAATATACTAGTTTATTTACAAAATTTGAATACATTGATTTTGAGAACAGATTTTTCCAATTTCTCTTAACCCCCCCACCCATCAAATTATACAACTCCATGAATAATCCCACCTCTCCCTGCACATCCTCATCCCTCTGCTTTCAGCCTTCCTCACCCCCTTTGGATCCTTATACTCATTCTACAATAATGGATTTATACAATATTTGTCCTGGTGGGACTGAGTTAGTTGACTCAGCATAATGCTCTCCAGTTCCTCCCAAGTTAGGTAATAATTTACAAAATCATTGTATTTCCTCTATTCTTTGTTCCACACAGGGAGAACTAATAGTTGCACCTTGCATGGCCACTCACAAGCATCAAAATACACATCAAAACAGGATGTGTGCTGTTGTTTTTAGATACCATTGAGTCAACTATGAACAACCCATCAAAATCTGGACCAATTTTGTACCATCCTGACAATCACTGCTGTGCTTGAAAGTCCATTGTTGCAGTCACTGTGTTAGTCCATCTCCTGGAAGATCTTTCTAGCCTTTTCTGACCCTACAACTTGCCAAGAATGATGTTCTTTGCTAGTGACTGGCTTTTTCTGACAACATGTTCAAAGTAAATGGGACAAAGTCGCACCATCTTTGTCTCTAAGAAGCACCCTGTCCGCTCTTCCTCCATGAGAGGTTTGCTTGTTCTCGTGGTATTCCATGTTATACTCGATATTCTTTGCTAGAACCACAAATCAAAGGCATCAATTCTTTTTTACTCATTGTTCAACTCTCATATGCATATGAAGCATTTGAAAATACCATGACTTGAAAAAAAAATTAAAAAATAAAGAAAATACCATGACTTGGGTCAAACCCATCTTGGTCTTTAAAGTGATATCTTTGCTCTTTAACACTTTGAAGAGATGCAGTGATTTGTCCAATGCAACACATCTTTTGATTTCATGACTGCTGAAGCAAACTGTAGAACATTGGTTTTGTGGACTATGCTGTGCCAATTGCCCTTGTTGCCCCTCAAGGGTACTACATTCTTAAGGCCCTAGGAGTAGCAACTCATTCCTTCAGTGTTTGATTGTTGTTTTCCTCGTCGTTGTTACATGCCATTGAGTCAGAACTGACTTGTAGTTGATCCTCCAGTGAGTTTTCAAAAGCAATAAATTGCATGGGAAGAGACTGCACATCTTTCTCCCAGGAAGCAGCTGGTGGATTCAAACCACATACCATTGGGTTAGCAGTACAGCTCCTTACAACTAAGCCAGCAGAGCTGAGAGTATTTGGTTATGATCTTTTAATGCACTTTCAATTTGCAAATACAGTCCTATGTCTTTTTGACTCAACAGAGCACCATTTTCACATATGGTCAAAATTCTTTTATCAACAAGATAAAGAAACACTATTTATCAATGAATGGCACTTTCGCCACTTTGTGCTCTCCACTAATTGTGGTTATTAACTTTTCTGGGTCCTATCACAAAGAACAGATCATTAACTTTAATTCTTGAAATTTATTGACTTCAATGCAAAGTGAGGTTGGCAGGTACCAGAGGATTATGGTTGCAAAAATTCATTAACAAAGGAGAGAAAGCTCTTATTAGGTGTCAATTTTTGCTTTCTCTTTTTCATTTAAGCAGTTCAGTGTGTATCTAAGGCATTTAAAGTGTTGTGTAGTTGTGTGTGCCATCAAGTTGTTTTTGAGTCATGGTGACAGAGTACTGCCCCAGGAAGTCTGCTAGGCTGTAATTTTTTATTTCTTTGTTTTAGTTTAGTCACAGTGTTTTTTGTGGGTTTGTGTGTGTGTGTGTGTGCTCTTTTTTTGTATATTTACTGCTTCTTTTTTTATTACTATTAATTTTAATTAAAGTTTGCAGAGACTTTGAATTTCCACTCATACATTGCTGCACTTTTCTCCCAGCCCAACCTCACCCTGCCCTGTTTGCTCTTCTCTTTGAAAAGTAAAAGAAAAATTCTTTCATTGTTATACAATCTCTCCCCTCAAGTCCACTCCACTATGCAGCCTTTGTTCTGGATTCCTGTCATGACAATAATACTTAATCATATATTCCTTTTAAACAGATCTCGTCTTTCATCTATTTCAATGCAGTATACGTTATTTATCCTCTCTTTCTCAGTCTATCCCAAACTCCAATGTCAGTCCCATTTTACAATAGTGGCACATGCAGTATTTGTCCTTTTGTGACTGAGATATTTCACTCAGTATAATGTCCTCCAGGGTCACCCATTTTGTGTAATATTTCATGAGTTCTTTGTTTTTTAAAGCAGCGTAGTAGTCCATTGTGTGAATATACCAAAGCTTCTCCATTCATTTGTTGATGAGCACTTAGGTTGTTTCCAACTCTTTTTGCTATTGTGAACAAAGCCACAATAAGCATGGGTGTGTATATATCTGCTTGGGTCGCAGTTATGGTTTCTTTGGGGTATATTTCCAGTAGTAAAATTGCTGGGTCAAATGGTATTTCTATTTGTAACTTTTTGAGAAAGCGCCATAAAACCTTCCATAGTGGTCGCACCATTTTACACTCCCACCAACAGTGACTATGGGTTCCAGTTTCTCCACAACCTCACCAGTATTTGTTGTTTGCTAGGCTGTAATTTTTACGGGAGCAGATCACTAGGTCTTTTCAAACAAAGCCAAAGAATGAGTTCAAACTGCTAGCCTTTTTCTTAGCAAAGTTCTTAATCATTGGGCCAACACGGTTCTTTGCTTAAAAAAAAACCAAAACAAAACAAAAAACCCAAACCAAAAAAAAAGACAAAACCAAAAACAAAAACAAAACCAAACCCCACCAACACTGGAGACAATGATGCTGAGTGAACTAAGTCCCATAAGGACAATTATTACATAAGACCATTATTGTAGAAATAGAAAGATAACTAGTAAAACAGATATGAGTATCCAAGAGGGGAGGGAGGAGCACAGGGATGAGGATGGGCAGGGGTGTAATCATAGAGTTGAACAATTTGGTGGGTAGAGGGTGGGGTAGGTAAAGGAAATGGGAAAGATCCGGATCAACTTTGTAAGCAAACCACTATAAAATAAAAATGTATTTAACAACAAAAAAAAACAAAAACACCTCCAGTTTATCATTGCTGTTGAATCAGAACTGACTCATCATAGTTGACCAGCAGGTTTGCAGAGGCTGTAAATCACACTGCCTATCTTGCTCTCTTGGAACAGCTGGTGGATTAATCATGTGCCTCTGAGTTCGTAGCACAATCCTCTACCAACTAGGTCACCCAAGTTCCAGTTTATAGAGAATTCAATCTTGTTGCTGTTAGGTGCCAACAAGTTGAGTGTTACTCACAGCGACCCTATGAACAACAGACCTGAATCCCGTCCTATCTTGTGTCATCCTCTGATACACGTGAGTTCATTGGGCAGGCACCATGTCAATCCACCTCTTTGTGGAGTCTTCTCTTTCACCATTCTTCTACCTTTACAAGCGTGATAGCCTCTTCTAGCTACATCTCCAGAGTATAAGAGATGAAGCTACACTAGCTTTGCCTCCAAGAAGCACTCTGGTTGTATCTCTTCTAAGACATATATTTGTTCTTTTTGGCAGTCAATGGGTTATGCACCTGAAAAACCTAATCAGCCATTCCTCATAATATTTCTAACAGGAATAGAAGGAATCTACCTTAGTATAAAAACCTGTTGCTTCCGTGAGTGTTGATTGTGGGTCCCAATAGAATTAAATCCTTGATAATTTCAATCTTTTCTTTATTTATCATGATGTTGCCTATTGATCCAGTTGTGAGGATTTTTGTTTTCTTTTTTTATTCTTTTTTTATTGTTAATTTTAATGAAAATTTACAGACTTTGGATTTCCATTCATTCATTGTTGCACTTTTCTCCCTGACCCCCCTTCCCCCAAGTTGGCTCTTCTCTTTGAAAAGTAAAAGAAAAATTATTTCATTGTTATACAATCCCTCCCCGCAAGTCCACTCCAATGTGCAGCCTTCATTCTGGACTCCTGTCATAACAATAATACCTAATCATATATCCCTTTTAAACAGTTCTCGCCCTCATTTATCCTTTTGTGACTGAAATACTTCACTCAGCATAATGTCCTCCAGGGTCACTCATTTTGTATATTTCATGAGTTCCATGTTTTTCAATGCAGCATAGTATTCCACTGTGTGAGTATATCAGAGCTTCTCTATCCATTCTTTTGTTGATGGGAACTTAGTTTTTGTCTAGATTTTTGTTTTCTTTATGTTGAAGACTAGTCCATACTGAAGGCTTTAAATGTCATCAAATAAGTATTTCAACTATTCTTTGTTTTCTGTAAGCAAAGTTGTGTCAGCTTTATGTCATAGGTTGTTGCTAAATCTTCCTCCAATCCTGAGGCCACACCCTTCTTCTGTAATACATTTCCTTCCAGTATTTTCTCAACATACAGACTAAACAGGTATGGTAAAAGGATATAACCTTGAAGCACATCTTTCCTGATTTTTAACCATCCTGTGTCTCCTTGTTCTGTTCAAACAACTGCTTCTTGGTCTATTTATATGTTTCACGTAAGCATAATTAAGTTTTATATATTTGCCATTTTCCTCAATTTTTTCTATTAAATTATTACGAACCACACAGTAGAATGTATTTGAATAGTCAATAAAACATAAATCAACATCCTTCTAGTAGTCTCTGCTCTCAGCCAAGATTTGTCTGATGTCAGCAATAATGTTCATTGTTCCATGACTTCTGAATCCATCTTGAAATTCCAGCAGTTTCTTGTTGATGTTCTCCTCCAGTACAATATTATCTTAAATATTTTTTATAATAAATGATATTATCTTTAGCTAGATTTTACTTGCAGATAAAATTAATAAGATTATACTACAATTTCCACATTCTATTGGGTCATCTTTTTTTTAAATAAATAAATTAACAAATACAGATCTCTTTCAGTCAGTTCACCAGGTTTCTTGGCATAGACGAATCAAATTTCTTGGCATAGATGTCTCAGGCTACATCTGTTTATTGACACACCTCAATTCATCTTCCATCAGTTCCTGCTGCCTTTTGTTTTGCCAAAGCTCTCATTGCAGCTTCGACCTCATCCTTTAGTATGAATTTTGATCCTATCCAAACTCATTAAATGATTGTTATCAACAAACTCTTTTTGGTACAGTGCTTTTTGTGTATTCCTTCCACCTTCTTTTGATGCTTCCTGTGTCATCCAGTATTTTGGCATAGAATTTCAGTCTTGCAGCTCAAGGCTTCAATATTTTCTTCAATTCTTTCAGCTTGCCAATTGCTGAGTGTGTGTGCTCTCTTCTGTTGGTTTCTAACTCCATATCTTAGCCTATTTAATTATAATTTGAATGTTGCTGTTAGCTGTCACCAAGTTGACAACAACTCACAGCAACCCTATGAACAGGTCTAAAGTTTGCCCTGTCCTGTGCTATCTTCACTATCTCTATTATACTAAAGGCCATTATGATAGTCGTTGTTTCAGTCCATGCCATTGAGGGGATACTAATGAGTAAAATGAACAAAAGTTGCATGGGGATGGCTATATTTGAACTTTAACCAACTTTACAAAGGAGAATTGTCCCTGTAAACAACATCAACAACACAAAATCCATTTCCATGAGGTCAGGCATATCCCCCACACTCCTGCACTCTTTCTACTCATCCCAACACCAATCTTATTGCTTTACTGGGTCCAAAATCCATTGTGATAGCTCACAGACCACACAGAACCGTATTAGGATAGTTAAGAGGCTATTATTAAGGTGGTGTTTGTTGTTGTTATTGTTGTTGTTGTTAGGTGCCATTGAGTCAAGTACAACTCATAGCAACCCTTTAAACAAAAGATCTGCCATCCTCACACTTCCTGACACTCAAGAGCTCATTGAAGCAGTCACCATGTCAATCCACCTGGTTGAGGGTCTTCCTCTCCTTCACCCACCCTCCACCCTTCCCAACATCATGTCCTTCTCCAAGGAATAGCCCCTTCTAGCAACATGTCCAAAGTATGTGAGGTGAAGCCTCATCATTCTTGCCTCCAAAGAGTACTCTGGCTGTATCCTCTCTAAGACATATTTACTTGTTTTCTCGGCTGTCCATGGGATGTTCAGTGCTCTTCTCCATCACAGCTCAAAGGCGTCAATTCTTTTTCTTTGATCCTTATTCATTGTCCAGCTCTCAGATGGATAATTCAGGTTAGTAGCAGAATATTGTTTTTCAGTCAGTGCTACGGTTGACATGTGCTCACAGGCACCTAGGTCTACAGACTCATGGCTTTAGGCCAGTCCTGCCAATCATGGTTCTGTATTTCCCACATTCCTCCAACCCTCCTCTGCCCCACCAGTCTTTTAACAAATTTGGGCAAAAGGCTCTTATATCTGCTTCAATTGGTGGTGTTGTTGTTGTTGTTATGTGCCGTCGAGTCGCCTGCGACTCATAGCGACCCTATGTAAAACAGCCCTAAACTCCGCTCTGTCCTGTGCCAATTGCACTGTCTCTGACACTCCCATCCCAATTATCCCAGTCACTGAATCAATCCACCTCATAGAGGGCCTTCCTCTCCTG
>NW_006399751.1:47796531-47814120 GCF_000299155.1 Elephantulus edwardii | reverse complement strand
AACTGTTCCTCTTCCTTTGTATTTCCATGCTTGAAAACTCAACCTCCTTTGCCATCTCTGTTATCTAAATGTTGTACATAGTGTACAATGTCAAATGGTGTAGTAGCTCCAAATCCCACTAGATCTCACAGCAGGTCTCTGGTTCTCCATCAGGTTTCTGGTTCTCTTCTGCTGCTGTTATAGCTTCTGCTCCTATCGACCCTGATCTGGCTGGAGCAAGAATCTCTGGCCTCAAAGAACATACTACATTCTCTTCTTCTTTGTTGGTGGTGAGGTTCTTGAATCTGCTGCTGAGTCTGCTCAATTTAGTTGTTGGACTAGACAATCCTTGTGTGGATAGACTAAAACATCCTATTTATATATATTCTCACCCTTCCACATGGACAAGTAAAAATCAATGGCTAGGAAAGTCATTCTGAATAGTAAAACCATCACACCACATAACTAGTAATCAGACCAGTTACATGTGGGATGACATCAATGACATCATACACAAAGAAAGTAAAATACAAATAAAAGAAAGGAAAGGGAGGAAAAGTAAAAAATGAATGTAAGAAGATGCTTTGAAATTTGGTCTAAGTATGTAAGGAAGCAAAGTGAAAGGAAGAAATGATGAAGTAAAAAATTTCAAAGAGGATTTTGAGATAAACCACAGGCATGGAAGCTAGAATTTACAATACATATTTTGACGAGAGGAGCTCAGATCGCGCAGCAGCTAAGCCTTTGATTGTTAACAGAAAGATTGGTACCAGGTGCTCTGCAGGGGAAAGATAAAGCAGTGGGCTTCTGTAAAGATTTCCAGGCTTGAAAATCCTATGGCCAATTCAACTTGTCCTATAGTGTTGCTGTGAGCCAGAATCAACAGCAATCATTCTATTTTTTAGTTTACATTAGAAGGATACATTTTAATAAGTAACAATTCCCCAGCTTGAGAACATTATTTTAGTACTTTTCGACTAGCATGATTATCAACATAGCCATTTTTTCATTCATTTAGGAACTGTTTATTGAGCAACTATTCTATGCCAGCCTTCATTAACACTAAATATACACCAGTAGGAAAGCAAAGACACACAAATAAATATACACTGACAAGGTCTCTCCTTTTCTCAGTTTCCAGTCCCAAAGGAAAAAAAAAATCTGATTGACCTAATTGTCAGTATCGTTCCTTTTTAGGGCAGGATTTTCCCAACAGGCTACTGTGTAAGTGATTGGAACATTGGTAGGAAGAGGTGGTGGTTGTCCATAGGTCAAGGGTTCCTATCTAGTGTATGCAGCCATGACAGGGTCTCCAAGGCACAGAATATGGCCCCTCTCCCAGTGTGCTCCTTCAGCAAAACAAAGTAGTTGAGAATGGGCTACAGAGGAGGGAGGACTTCAATCTGACCCCTCCTTCTGTTGTTGTCAGCTCACAAATGCAGCAGGAACCAAACTTCCCCCAGACTGTCTGAAAGCAAAAAGATTAGGCTGCACCAGCTAGTGTGATACATACAAATAATCTTTCTGTAATGAATTGTTTATTTATGACAACTCAGATTAATAAAACCTGGAATAGACACACAAATTTGTGTCTAAGATGCTTCTACAAACAAAATAAATTTCTTCTGGTTTGATTTGTTTTCATTTTTAGACATTTCCTTTTGCTAGGCTTTGCTTTTCTGCTGTCGGGGCTACTTCAAATAAGAGTCTTGTTTCCCAGCAGTCAAACCTACCACGCACCCCACAGCAGAAAGATGGAGCTGTGTGTTTCCACACAGATTTATAGTCTTGCAAATCCTATGAGGCAGCTCTCTTCTGTCCTGTGGGTTGAATTGGATGCAGTAGCAAAGATGATGGTATTATGATGTTTCAAAACAACTTGCCTGCAACAAATTTATACTCCTTTTGAGAATGACTTGGGAAATTACCTCCCATGTGTTCTCCATCATGCTGTTAGTCTTTGTATTTGTATTGGCAATACCTTTAGGATTTATTCCCTGGCCTCTGTTTGAACTATTTCTAATAAAAGAAAGAAAAAAAAAAATCAATCACCACTAGGTGAAGTGGAGAAATGGTTAAACATTCCGGCCCCCCACCCCCACCCCAGGTGCACATTAGATGAACCTTGTACCTCACCTGATGTCTAATACCACTAATGAAATTACACAGGTTTTGAGGAGGTGCAAATAGGAGCAGCAGAGCTAACTTATTAACTTACCCTTAAAAATGAAAGCATTTTGAAGGTTTCCAACACACTTATTTCATTCAAAGCACAAACATTACTGGTATGTTCCTGACACACAACTACATATTGGTGATCTAAAGATGAAAAAAAAAAAAACCAACCCAGGATCTTCACCCTGAATGAATGGACTATGAATAAAGGAAGACAGACTTGTAATGGCAATGATGAGAAATAAAGAAACTAAAGAGTGAGGAAAACAATTCTGAATGTTGAGATTAATAAGTAACACTTGCGATGGGTCTTAAGGGGCAGTTAGGTCTTTTCTAAGTTGAAAATGTGTTATTGTTTGTTGTTAAATGCTGTTGAGTTGGTGACTCAGAGTGATCAGAACAAGAATGGGACTCTGCCTGAGCCAGTATCACCCTTACAACTGTTGCTTGTGCCCATTGTCACAGTCACTGTGGCAATCCATCTCACTGAGAGTCTTACTTTTTTTTTTCACTGACCCTCTACCAGGCATGATGTGCTTTATCAGGGACTTGTCCCTTCTGAAAACATGCCCAAGGCAAGTCAGATGAACTCTCACCATCTTAACTTCTAAGACACATTCTAATTGCACTTCTCCCAAGACATATAAATGTTCATTTGTTGGCAGTCCATGGGCTATTGAGTATTTGTCACCAACATCATCATTCGTAGGCACTAATTTTTCTTTGGTCTTTCCTATTCATCATCCAACTTTATCCTCCTGATTAGAGTACAGAAAAGAACCATGGGCTGGGCCAGACCCACCTCAGTCTTCAAAGTGACATCTTTGCTTTTCAACACTTACAAAAGATCATTGGCAGTAGGAATGCCTACTGCAAAAAGTAATTGAAAATCTAAGGGAGGGAATTTCAGACAAATGGGGTTAGAATGAATAAAGTCAGGAATGTAAGAAAGTAAAGACCCTAGAGAATGAATAGCATACACAGTTAAAACATGCAGTATAGTTATAATGAAGAATTTATATATGGCTGGAAAGAACCAATTATTCTTTACAGAAAAAGTGGTCGATAGCCCAGTTACTGCAGACTCTACCTAGTGTCAGATGTCTGAGAAATAACTGATGAAAATATTTTGACCACTGGACACAGCAATAGTTTCTAAAATCACTATAAAGAGGATAACAATTACCACGCAGAACAAGGACATTGTCATTAAATTCAGTTCTATATCTAATTTCTTTCACTAAATTTATTAATTTGCTGAACAAGGTGTCAAGACCACAGTAATTATTAGGAGGAAAAGAGCAGAGTCCATTGTAGTCTCCGTCCTAAGGAGTCTATTATTCCGAGATTTTAATTATCTATTTATTTGTTATTGCTAATTGCTACTGAGTCTACCCTGAGTCATGGTCTAAGTTAAACCTAGTATAAAGTTTAACAAAACGAAAGTTTTCCTTCACTATCTTCATGGTTATTGATGTGTTTGAGTACAATGTAGTCACTGTCAATCCATGTCACTGAAATGTTCTCTCACCTTGGCTGGCCTTCCATGTCATGGAAAATTATCTTTTTCTCTAGAGAGTAATCTCTTCTGATATCCAAAGAAAGTAAATTCATGTCTTGAGCAATATTCTGTGATTCTTAGGGTTTTCACTGGCTAATTTTCAGAAGCAGATCACCCAAACTTTTGCTCTTTCTTCTCTTAGTCTGAGTTCCACTGAAACCTGTTCACGATGGGTGATGATGGTGGTATCTGAAATACCAGCGGCATCGCTTCCAGCAACACAGCAACAAAACCAGACATCACACTAGACCAACAAGACAGTAGACTTTCACATTCAATGGAGGGCAAACAGAACAAAACAAAAACTTTTTTAGACCTCCATGATTCATTGGGACAGCTGTTTTTCAAATGGCAAGTTTAGTTTTCCTTTATACGTGGACTAAGCAGATGTAGTAGCATTTAGCTTCCAAAGGCAAGATCCTCAGCAGCAAATCTAGGGATTACCGAGCTCACGGGATTGGTTTCCACCGTCATTCTTTCCAGCTGTCCAGCCCTTCAGGCTTTGGTCGCCAGGGGGCGCTGTAGCCAAGAACACGTTTTTTCGAGTAAGAAGGAACGCGTCTAGGTAAATCTTGTCCAACGTAGGGCCCCGTAGCAAGGTACTGAGACTAGATGAATCACATTTCTGTGGTCTCGCGAGCAAGAGAACCCTTCCCTCCCTCCCTCCTAACCCTCCCTCCCTCCCTGCGCGCGCCCGGACCCAACCCAGTTGCGCGCGGCAGGTGGCGCTGTCTGCGGCGTCGCAGCGGCCGCGGCTGCCGCGGCGACGATCTCCCAGTGGGCTGTGCGGCCCGGCGCTCCAGCGGCAGCGAGTGCCACGTCCCAAGTGCTACGCGGAGGAGCCGAGCGGGCTGTGTGCGGGGGGGCGGGGAGCAGCGTGGACCCCGGCCACACGGATCGCCCGCTGCGGCCACCGCCATGGGCTCCACGCAGAGCGTCGAGATCCCAGGCGGGGGCACGGAAGGCTACCACGTCTTGAGGGTAAGGGCTCGGACGGCGACTCGAGAGCGGCGGGGCCGGAGGCGCGGCGCGCCTGCGGGATGGCGGAGGCCCCGACGGGCCCCTTCTCGGGACAGCCAGGCCAGGACCCCTCGAGGGGGCGGCGACTGCGGGCGCTGCCTTGGCCAAAGCTGGTTCAGGAGGCCGCTCTCATCCCTCCTGCCCTGGGAGGACGGGCCGGAGCCGGAGGAGACTGCCCGGGACTCCTCCGCACGGCCTTTTCTGTGCCAGGTCGTAGCTTCTAAAGTTAGGACGGGCTTGAGGGCAAAGCCTGCGGAAGAGGCGATGGTAGAGGCAGCATTTGAGCTTTTTGAGGGAAGAAATCCTGACTCCTTGGAAGCTGGGTGTGCGGCGGCAGGTGTTAATTCACATCGGCGTTACCTGGGTGTCTAGGCCAGCGAGGCGGCAGAGAAAAGACAGAAAAGGCCTAGAATTGGGTTTGATAGACCTGAATTTACTTGATTTTGACAGATAGTTTCCTCTCCTGTGTCACTCCTGACCTTTCCAAACATCCACTTCAGCATTTCCTCGAGGGTACTTCCGTTCTAAGGCTGCTGAGGGCGTGGTGGACTTAAAAAATTTCGATCCACAGTGGTAAGAGGTAATGTTTGGAAAAGATAACCTTGAGTAAATGAAGGAAAGTTGCCTCGGTCTCCAGGATGCAGCGGAACATGGTGACTCGATCAGGCCTTGTTGTCGTTGTTGTGTACTGTAGAGTCAGAACCGACCCTCCGCAGGTTTGCAGAGGCAGATAATGCACGGGAGGAGGTTGCCTGTCCTCCCGCGAAGCGGCTGGTGGATTCGAACTGGACGTCTTCGGGAGTGCAGTGAAGCTTCTTGCCATTAGGCCCCCAGAGCTCCCCCTACTTATTGATTTTACCGGGGTTACTCGGGCCGTTTCCTTAAACAGATCGGTGGGGTTGGTGTTTTTTTGTTTTGTTTTGTTTTGTTTTTTATTATTTTACTACTTTTGTGTGTGTATACCGTCAAATCAGATCTGACTGGTACAGGAGGAGATTGCCCCTCCTTCTCCAACAGCACCTGGTGGATTCGAACCTTGTGCCTCTAGGATTGCAGTGCAGCTTCTTGCCACTAGACCACCAGAGCTCCCTAAACAGATCGTTTTTAAAAGTAGCATTGTCAGTAGTGTGCAATGACACCTGCGTGAGTGGTAAAACTATGAACTGTCAGCACAAAACCTCCAGTCTGTGTGCGTTAGGAAGGTAATGGTGTCACAGGCAAAAACACTTTCACTAAAAGTGAGAGTCGTGTTCCGGTCTTGCCTTCCTTTTCTGCCCTAGATTTTTTGTTTTGGATAAAACAACATTCTTAACATTATCACCCAGATAGATACCTGAGTAGTAAGAGCTGTGATCTATCACCTTTCAGATCTCCAGGATTAATGTGTCGTCTTGCCTCTCTGTTCCACTAAAACCCCTCTTGAATCTGCATACTTAGTGGAAAAGGATGATTTGCCCAGAAAGAAAAGGAAGCCTATAAATAAGCATGGCACTAAACACATTTCCAAAAGTTTCAAACTGAAGGGGCCAATGGAAGGTGAACTGTCAGATCTCAGGTGTAAAGTGAAAGTTAATGACAGTGCTTCTACTCTGTTATCTAGTATGGTTTTGAATTCTCTCTGGTGAAATTATGATTGTTACCAGGATGATTAGGTGGCTGTCATGGTGCTTGATTATAGTCATGAATACATGTTTTCGGGTAAAACACATTAGTGTTAATGAAAGAAGAAAAAAAACCGTTTTAGAGTTTGAAAGCCAACTATATACATTTAAAAAATTGCCAGTTAACAACTCTTCTTAATTATTTTACTTCAGCAAATATAGAAATGCAATATTAATCTATTAAATCTGATTTTTAGAAATTCTAGGGCAACAGTTGCTAGTCTGTAGCTGGTGCATTAAAATAATGAAGTAGTTTTTATTAAAGGGATAGATGGTAGTGACTATCTTCATTAGGGAGCTCTTGTGGAATTGTGCGAACCCAAAGGCAGCACCTCTCTGTCAGTTTGAATTCACTTGTGGCACTTTGAGAGGAGACTGTTTCCACCCATGCTGTTGATAGCCTCTGAAAGCCCACTGAAGGGTCAGCTGAGAGTTCCTGCTTGAGGCAGTGAGTGATTTGAATAGTTAGTAATGATCATCTTGTTAAGAGAATGTTTTGATGTTTCTGAGGTTCTAACCCACTTGCCCCTGAAATGATTTCCTTTTTTTTAGAAAACATCTTAACATGTAGAAAGTCTTTCTTTCATTTATTATTGCCCAGCTGTGCAAAGCTATATTCCACAGCTGGATTATTGAGTTTGTAAATGGAGTAAATATGGCATGAAAATTTTGGAGTGAAATCACTCATGTTTCAGCAAGCTCTAGAATGATTTACATAGAAGTTATATTTCTTTAATAATCAATTTCCTGACCAGCTTCTTTTAGTAATAAAACTTGTATGACTGGGCTTTGAAATACCATTTACAATGGCATCCTTATCCACTGCTGGATTTTTTATTGTTATTTCAGAGTCTCTGTAAGCCAGGTAGACTTAATCTTCTATTTTTTTCCCCTCCCATATCCACTTTTAGGTTTTGCTTTAAAAATCTTTAAAGGGACAGCTTTGAAATTATCCCCCTTTATTGCCCTTATCTTTTTGCTCCAAGCAGTACACTTTAAATACATACTCACTCCTTACTTGGTAACATGATTAGCAGTTGCTATGTGAAAATCAGTGTTATTTGAAACTGACAGATTGACCACATCCAGTCACAAAAAGGAGAATAACGTAACTTCATTCCATGACTGCCAAACCACAGAGAACCATGGCCTTGCTAACTTCTACATGACGTTCATATTTCATATCCAGCATCAGTCTCATCTCATATCTCCATGTTTGTTACTGCCAGATAGTATGTAAAATAGAAGTAGGATTTTTACTATTGCCATAAATATGAAATGTCATATATCAGTAAGTATATTATTTCTTTATTAATGCTCGTTTTCATATCATTGTGTTCACACGGTATACTCAGAAGTAACTATGATTGATAATGTATCCTCCCAAGTGTGTGCAACACATGCGTGGATTGTTCTCTCTTTCTGCCTTCACTTCCCTCCCATCCCCCCATAGTTGAATCAAATGAAACAAAAACGTACCTTGCTCTTGTGACTTGGTGATATATTCTGAGCTGTAGTGGTTGAACCACAGTTTTGTTCTGCAATGTCTCTTGGTGTTGAATGTCTACATTTTCTTTTTTTTTTCTCCTTTTAATACATTTATGCATTCCTACAACCTACATTTTTTTTCACTTAAGTGTTAGATTACTGAATTTTAATGTTGTCTGTTCATCTAAGTGTTGGCCTTTGTTTTAGTAAATGACTACATGGTTTTCAGATTAGTAAATGACTACATGGTTTTCAGATTATCATATTGCCTGTTATACATGTCATGTGTTCATTTAGATAAGTTCAAAAAGCATAACAAAGAACCTATATTATTTGTAAATCCCACACTCTAGAAGTATTTTTTCCGGTCTTTCTTCCACCTATGTCTAAAATTACCCATATGCGTGTTTTACAAAAAATTGGTGTGATAGGACATGCTCAAGTATGGTGTTTAATTTTTTAATGTAAAGTTATTAAGTATACACCTTACAACCCAGAAAACTAACAGTTGAGAAATTGTTAAATAAATCAGAGCCTAACCATGCATTGGAATACCATACATTTGGTGAAAAGTGTATCTCAAAACCCTGCAGGCACATGTGTAAGTATGTGTGTGTGTGTGTGTGTGTGTGTGTGTGTGTGTGTGTATTTGTACACACACACTCACATGAATCACACACACACACATCCTTACATACATCTGTGCAAGCATCTAGGAAGATGAAACTAAAGGTTAATAATTAGGATATAAAAAAGATGAATAGTGAATGGTGATGTTTTATATTCCTTTTAAACTTTAATATTTCTTGTAGACTTTCTGCCATGATCATAAAATATATTGATTGTTTAAAAAGTTTTAAAATATTATAAAGAGTGACTCCTGGTGCTTGATATTAGGATTTTTTTCATAATTTTGTTTCTCTTTTGTAGTACATCAGATCTATGCCATGAGTACAACTTATATTCCTCTCTCTGTTCCTAATGTTAGTCAAGAAAAATGTCACTGAGGGTGTTTCTTTTTTTGTTTTAAACTTTTTTAGATTGCTTCCTGCAGTTCAAATGTCTAAATAACAAAGTTCTTGCCTCGATTTTCCATTAATTATCCAGTGAACCCAGCAGGGTCATGTAAAAAATTACAATCTTGAGTTTGCCTCAGGGATACCTGATACAGAACCTGTTTATAAATTATTCAAATTAGTTCTGTTCTTTACTTAATACTCTTTGAGATGGAGGATGTCTGAGACCATTCTGGAACCAGTTCACACAGTATGAAGTGAATACCAGAAACTGTCACGTCCACTATTCTTCAATGAATAATTTCTTCTTATAAGGATTTTGAGGTGATGGATGTTTTGAAGGAAGATGTGAAATGTGTCTTGGGATAAAATCAGATTTTTATCTCTCTTGAGCCATTTGTTGCAGACTGGACAGTATCATAGTGCTCTCCACAGATGAGAAAGTAACGTACTTGGAACTATTTCTGTAGAAAATAGGATTTCTAGACCAGTTCTACCACTATATTGAACTTTGCTTTTTAAACAGTGCCTGACTTAATCTCCTAGAATTCCCAACTCCATAGGCTTAGTACTTATTTTGAGAACATGAACTTTGAGTGTGTGATGGTCACCATGTTTCCTTCTTTATTCTTATAATACAGAAGTTTTATTCAACTTTTCAAACATGCATTATTTTGAAGAACATGAAAATCTCATTACCACCTCCTTACACATTCAGAAAACAAGAAAGAGTTGGAATTTTAGGTATTTTCTAAATATACCATTGTTGTTGAAATAGCTTTATGAGCACTACCTAAGAGTCTGACCCCAACCCAAATTTACATCCAATAAGAGGCTACAGAGTCATTTAAATTACTTTCAAATCTAGGATTTAAAGTATATTTATTAAATTCATAGGATGCTGTCAAAAGAATCTGAATGGGATGAGGACAGCTGATGTGACCTCTATTAATTCCTTAAGGGAGAATAGTCCCCATTGACAAAATCCACAATACAAAACCTGTTTCCATGAGCTCATACATGCCCCACGCTCCTGTACCTACTTCTGCCAGTTCTCACAACCAGCTTCTCTCCCAGGACTCTCATTTCTCTACTCTTGGATGTGATAATCCATTGCAGTGGCCACACCCAACTCACAAAACCATACTTGGAAATACGGGGTTTATTAAGGAAGTTAACAAGTTGCTATTCTGATTGAAAACAAGATGCAGTTCTTCAGTTAGGATGGCATCTTGAGTGTGTTTGCAGCCCCATTTGACTTGCGTTCAGCCTTAGGTCAGTGTTACAGGCTTATTCCTGTCATTTAAAGTATTTCTCCCCCCTTACCACACCTGCCCTAAGTCTTCCAGTAAGCATGGGCAAAGGACCCTCACTCTGTCTTTATAGAGTATCACTCCTAGGTCAACTCTTTCTTACATCAGTCTCTGGTTCTCTGCTACTGCTCCTCTCATCTCACTCTGAATAGCTCAGGAATCTTTGGCCTCAAAGGATAGCACCACATTCTTTGCTTCTTTTTTCTTGTTTATAGTGATTTTCCCCTCTTTTGATGCTAAACCTTCTCAGTTTATACTGGTGACATAGCAAGACTATTTAATCCCATCCTTAATGACCTTCACACTCTTCATGTTCTCACCCAGCCATGTAATGAACATCAAAGACAGTAGTATAATCAAGCCATTTTGAACAATAAAACCACTACATCACAAATTATACACCTTAGGACACATGTAATTTATTGGATATAAAATTTCATCCATAGTAATATTGTTGTTGTTAGGTGCTGTTGATTATGACTCATAGCAACCATGTGAACGACAGATCCATACCCTGCCCTATCCTATGCCATCCTCACAGTCTCACACAGTTGAGCCCATTGCTGCAGTTACTATGTTAGTCCTTCCTATAGAGCTGGTACCTGGGATTTGGGCTTCAAATTTACTAAACTGTGAGATTTTTTCTGCCAGGTTGTGTATTGGGGTAATGATCTGCATATTGCTAGTTACTTTATGAGTTGTTGTTGAGTACCATAGAGTCACAAGCGACCCATAGCTGACCCTCCAGTGGGTTTTCAGAGGCAGGTAATCTCATGGGAGGAGACTGCCCATCCTTCTCCCACGGAGCAGCTGGTGGCCTCAAACCACATGCCTTTGGGACTGCAGCACATCTTCTTGCCACTAGGCCACCAGAGCTCACGAGTTACTTTATAGTTTATATTTTTTCTTGTTTGTCTTTGTTCTAATTAGATGACATTTGTCTGTCAGTTTGCTGTACGTAGGTAACTTGTGGGTGCTGTGATGCAAAAAGTTGTGCCACCAGTGTGTCAAATGCCATAGGAATCATCACTGGTAGACAGGTTTTAGTAGAGCTCCCAGATTAAAACAGACTAGGAAGAAGGATTGACCATCTGCTTCTGAAAACCCTATGAAAAATAGAGAACACATAGTAATAGGCCTTGAAAAAATTAATAGTTTTTATATTGTCTTTAAGCATTGTAATATCATGTGATAAAGTATGTTTTGATGCTTGAATTACCATCTTTGGGATCTTTGGGGAGATTTAACTGTGGTTAAGTACAGTTTTTGTTACTGGTCAGTAAGCAGTTGAATGTACAACCTGCTTCTAGTGTCTTCTGAGGCTTATACTAGCAAGGTTTTTTTAACAATTTCTTTGAAATTTTCATAAGAATTAAGCTGAGAATCATCACTAACATCAGTACATTCACTTTTCTAATTTTTTTTCACTTTGCTAATTTTATATATTCATCATTCACTAAATAATAATACTTAACAGTCTTGATTAGGAAATGTTTATCTGTAAATAGTCTAATACATACTTTGCAATCTGACTGTAGTTGACTTTGGGAGAGTTGATTATCAAGTAAGATGATTTAAAAAAAAACCCAAACAACAAATTTAGAACCAAAATAATTACTTTGAGAGACTATCTATTTCTTATTTAATATTACCAAGAAAAATCATTAGTATGTCATGGAAAAAAGAATGATACTGGGTTTTTGTCCTTTTTCTTTGTTTTTAACTCAGTGGGAGATGATAGTTCAAGCACTTTATCAGCAATACAATCCTTGTCATCTTGGACCTGAATACATTGAAGGATAGTATCATAATAGATCACTGGAGATCATCCTTGGCATTCTCTAGATACTGGTCTCTGCACCATCACTTCTTTGTGCTTCCCTTAGGCCACTGTAAACTTCTTTGAGTTTCATTCTTTTTATCTGAAAAGTGAGGATAATGGTAATACTACCTTTCATGAAGCCCAAATTAGACATTTGAAAACAATTAAGTACCTGTAAATCTTTCTTGAATTAGCACTGTCTACATCATTGATTGTCTTGAGAATGAAATGAGATATGCTGTATAAAGCACTTAACATATTGTTAGGTGCTTTTGGATCAACTAACTCTGTCTACACCAGATGAAACCTTTTCCTGATCTGTGCCATCCTCTTTACCTCTGCTGTGCTTTATCCCATTGTGGCAATCATTCTGTCAGACCATTTCATGAAAGACCTTCCTCTTCTGCACTGGCATTCTACTTTCCCAAGCATGATATGCTTTTCCAAGAACTTTTCCTTCTTAATAACATCCCCAAAGTATGTGAGACAAAGTCTTACATCTTTACCTTTAAGAATTTTTTTTTTTAATTCTTTTGGCAGTTCATTGTATACACAATAACTTTGCTAACACAATTTGTAATACTCTTTGCTACCACAATTTAGAGTTCTTCAGTCTTCCTCATTCAGTGTGCAACTTTCACATACACATGATATAATTGAAAACATTATTGCTTGATTCAGATAAACCTTGGGTTTAGAAATTATATCCTTGCTCTTCAATAATTTTAAAGAGGCCCATCATTAACTCATTCCTGTTGAGTTAGAACTGACTCATAGCTGAACTTCCAGCATGTTTCTAAGGCTATTAAATCACATAGAAGAAAATTACCATCTTTTGCCCTGAAGCAGCCAGTGGATTCCAACTGCTAGCGAACCCTAACCTTTGGTTCGGCAGTGCAACTCTCTTAGGACTATGCCACCACTTTGATATTCCGTACCAATTAGCTTAGAATACAGAATATAATATTCCGTGAACATTAGCTGATACCTGTATTACTGTTGCTTGTATTACTGTCACCCTTTGACTGGTATCTTGCTATTTATACTAGGTAAAATGTTTTGCTTGAACATTTTTATAGTGTTTCTGTTTGATCAGCTACTTTTTCTGTTCATGTGCTCTTTAAAACATATTTTGAATCTAATCTGACCCCGTTAATTTCAGTTAGATGCCTGCTAATTTTTAAAGATTCTTGTGATGTTCTGGGTTTGGTTTTCTTCATTGTAAGAAGCTCTGGTGGCATAGTCATTAGAGAGTTAAGCTGTTAACCCAAGGCTTCATACCAAATCCACCAGCTCCTCCTCAGGAGAAAGATAGACAGTTTCTTCCCATACGATTTGTCAGAAATCTACTGGTGGGGGCAGCTCTAAGTGGACTGTAACCCAACAGTAATAAGTGAGGGAGAGAGAGAGAAATAGCTTAGTGTCAGGTAAACTTAGCTCATGGCGATTAATTCCATTTTAGAGACCATCTGGTTGACTTCCTCACTTTACAGCTAAAGAAAAAGAGACACAGAAAAATTACATTGCCCAGGATCACACAACTTGTGAAGTTTCTTTCTCTGAGAAACAAAAACCTAAATTAGTTTTTTTTTTTAAAAGTGTAAAATGAATTGACAGAATATCAAAATTGTTGCTTCTTTTGGAACAGACATAAATTTCTTTGGATATGGTTTCCCTTTTTCTAGCATACAGGTGTTTTGATAAAGAAGCTGGTTTTAGTTCTATAAATATATAAGGTTTTATTTCTATAAACACATAATAACTGATCATAAAATCCTTAGAAATAAGTCTGTTCATTTTAGTTAGCATAAAATTTTATTTTCCGATTATGTTTTACAAATTACATTATTGGGTCAAGAGAGCATGCTCTTTAAGTTATTTTGTTCAAACCTATAAAGAGAATACTTCAGCATGTGAGAACTGAACTTTACTATAAATAATTTACCATGTGTTAGTTGCTTAACTTCCAAGAAGGGAAATATGGCCATTTGAAAACATTGTTGAGTATTCCTTCTTGCCCCCTAAAACAGTTCTCATTTATAACTGTGAAATATTTATGGCTTTTGCCCCCTTTCTGATTGCATTCATTTGCAAATCCTTTTCCTTTGTCTTATTATCCTAAGAGCAGGAGTGCTTAAAACCGCAGATAACATATAGTTAATGGGGTTTTGTGTATAAATTTGAATGAGTCATCATTTGTGTGTTTTTTTGAAAGTAAACTAAATTTACTTTCTAACCTTATGTAACATCTCTACAGTTTTTAAAAAGTCAGAGGTGAGATGTTCACACTAAATTGAGAGCTAAAGGAGATGGTGCTATGAACAGAAAGCCATTCAACTGGACTTAACCTGCATTTTAAGTGTGAAGAAATCTTGTAGAATGTAATATGCAGTAATAAAAACAGGAGACAGTTACATATTCTACTGAGTCAGTTTTATTGAAAAATCTTTTTGCTTAGAAAAATTGAGGGAGATAATTCATACATCAGCCAGAAACCTGAGAAAACATACCATTGTATGGCCACTTAGGAAAACTCAAAACTATCTAGTTATCTCCTATGCTTCTTAGTTTTAGAATAACAGATCTGTATACCTCAGCTTGGAAATTCATTAGTAAATATCACTCATTCATCGCTGCCCAGGTGGAACCAGCTTATGCTGACACTCCCTCTGTTGAGTTTTCATTTCAGTAGCAAGTTGAGAATCCATCAGCAACTCCTTGGAAGAAGTATGTTTATAGCTCTGTGATTTATATCACAGCAACCCAGTGTGTAGGGCAGCTATGGTTGAATCAGACTTGATGGCAGTAGAGTTGAGGATTTTTGAAATCACAGGAGGAGATTGCCCATCTTTTCTCTCGGGGAGCCACTGTTGGATTTGAACCTACAGAGAGGTGCTGTTTTTGGGTTAACCATGCAATGCCCTACAGGCTACGCCACCAGAGCTCCCTATGTAAGTAAACAGACCAGTGCAGTTAGGGGTATGCCTTCCCCAACTCTAGCAAAGGCTCTCTTCTGTGAGCCCTCCTCCATGAAAAGATAAAAAAGAGGCTCATGCAGAGTAGGCAAACCTGCTAAAAAAGTAATGCTATTTGAGACTGGAAAAAGACAAATTCTTACCTGGGAAGCAATCTGTGCAAAGCAAATAGGTCTTTATGCAGTTAATTTTAAAAAAGAAAACCCAGGCTAACTCTTGTAAAAATGTCTAGTAATTCAGGCTTAGAAGGTGACAGGAAAGAGTTTTCAAAGTTTAAATTTTTACTACTAGAAGTTTAAAGCAATTAAAACTTGATTGAGCAGTATTTGTCCCTTTGTGTTGGGGGTGGGGGGAAGGGATGTGGGAATTGTATACTAGTGAAGGAATTTTTTTTCTTTTTTTTTCTCTCTTTGGAGGGGGAAGCGAGCTGGTGGGGAGGGGCGGGCAGGGAGAAAATTGCGGCAATGAATGAATGGAAATCCAAAACCTCTGTAAAAAAATAAAATAAAAGATAGAAAAAAAAACTTGATTGGGCAAAGCAATTCATGGGCAGTTTTTCCCAAACTTAATTACTGCTTAAGTAATAAATAGATTTCTTCTTGTCACCTGGTCCATACTATGTTGCATAAAAAATACTGACCTTTGTTTTGTGAATTTTTGATAATTTGTCTGTTCTGTGTTATCACTAGGTGCTATTGAATCAAAGTGACCAGAGTATGACTCGTAGTGACCCTATGAACAACACATCAGAACCCTGTCCTACTCTGTGCCATCCTCATAATTTCTGACACACTTGAGCCCCTTGCCACAGTCACTGTCAGTCTACCTGGTTGAGGGTCTTCCTTTCTTTTGCAGTCCCTTCACCTTCCTAAGCATTATGTCCCTCCGTGCAACAGCCCCAGAGTATGTGAGAGGAAGCATTGTCATCTTTGCCTCCAAAGAGCACTGTGAGAAGGCTGCACCTTCTCCAAGACATAACTTATTTTGGCAGTCTATGGGATAGTCAGGACTCTTCTCCAACATCCAGAACTAAATTGATTTCAGGTCCCACTGAAACTATCCATAACTTTGCATAGTATTTCTGTATAGTTGGTGATTGAAAATCTAGTTTCTAATCATTGTTGCTAGTTCGGTGATGTTGTTGTCAAATGCCATCAAGTCGCGTATGGCTCATAGCAACACTGTGAACAAAAGATCTGAACCCTGCTGTATCCTGCACCATCCTAAAGTTCCTAACACACAAGACAGTCCACCTGGTTGAGGGTCTTCCTCTCCTTCACTGAACATCCACCCTTCCCAGCATCATGACCTCCAAAGAATAGCCCCTCCTAGCAACATGCCCAATGTATGTGAGGCAAAGCCTCATCATTCTTGCCTCTAAAGAGCACTCCAGCTGTACCCCCTCCAAGATATAGCTGTTTATATTCTTGGCCATCCATGGGATATTCAGTGCTTTTCTCCAACATTGCAGCTCAAAGGTGTCATTTCTTTTCCTGTCATCCTTATTCATTGTCCATCTCTCAGAGGCATAGCAAGTAATCGGAAAGACTATGGCCTGAATCAGATGCACCTTAGTTCTCAAACTGACATCATTACTCCTCAATATTTTGGAAAGGCCCTAACTGCACATTTTCCCAGTGCAATGTGTTATTATTTCCTGACTGCTGATAGCAAGAATGTTAATTGTGGATCCACGCAAGATGAAGATGTTGACAGTTTCAATCTCCTCTCCGTATATCCTTGCACAGCCCGTCAGTCCAGTGGTAATAATCTTTGTTAACTTGACATTGAGATGCAATCCATACGAAGGCTGCATTCCTTGATCCTCTGCAACAAATCTTTAAGTCCTCCTCACTTTAGCAAGCAAGGTTGTGTCATCAACATGATACAGTTTATTGATGAATCTTACCTCCAATCTTGATGCCACACTCCTCTTCATATAGTCCAGCTTCTCAGATAATTTGCTCAGCATACAGCTTGAATAGGTGTACAGAGAGAATACAACCCTTCCAGTTCCCCAAACCATGTAGTGCTCCCCTGCTCCCGTCACACAGCAGCCTCCACGTGAGGTTCCACGTGAGCACAATTAAGTGCTCTGGGATTCCCATTCTCAGTGGGTTGCTAGTTTACTTTTATTTAATTAATGCTCTTTCACTGTGTTTTCTATCATAAACTATTTTTCACCTCTTGTATAGTAAAAACTAGCAAATTTTATCTTGCTTAATGTAGACCTTTTTCCCTAACGCGCGCGCGCGTGTGTGTGTGTGTGTGTGTGTGTGTGTGTGTGTTTTATTTATTTATTTTTTTTAAGAAAATCTCATGGTGCAACCATTGTGGAAGGCGGTATGGTACTTTCTCAAAAAGTTGCAAATAGAGATACCATTTGACCCAGCAATCCCAATACTGGGAATATACCCTAAAGAGATCATAAACGACATCCAAGCAGATAGATGCACACCCAGGTTTATCACGGCTTTGTTCACATTAACAAGGAGTTGGAAACAACACAGGTGCCCATCAAGAAATGAATGGATAGAGAAGCTGTGGTATATTCACACAATGGAATACTATGCTGCATT
>NW_006399751.1:47795878-47796431 GCF_000299155.1 Elephantulus edwardii | reverse complement strand
AAAAACAAGGAACTCATGCAATATTATTTATTCAAAATGGGTGACCCTGGAGGACATTATGCTGAGTAAAATATCTCAGTCACAAAAGGACAAATGGTGCCATTACTGTAGGATGGGACTGACATCAGGGTTGGGATAAGACTGAGAAAAACTGGATAGATTATGTATACTCCATTGAAACAAATGAGGGAGAGAATAATTTAAAAGCAATATATGATAGGTTATTATGGTTATCACAAGAGTTCAGAATTAAGGTTGCATAGTGGAGTATATTCGGGGCGGTAGGAGGGGTTTGGAGGGATTGTATATCAAAGAAAAAATTTTACTTTTCAAAGAGAGATGCGAACTGGGGGGGGTAGGGCAGGGAGAAAAGTGCAACAATGAATGAATGGAAATCCAAAATCTCTAAATTTTCATTAAAATTAATAAAATTAAATTTAAAAAAAATCTCGGTGCAAAGTTTGAAGTCCTACAGGTCCCTGTAATTTGCTCTTGCTTTAAGTGTTGTTGTTGTTGCGGTTGTTGTTGTTGTTATGTGCCGTCGAGTCGCCTG
>NW_006399751.1:47794176-47795778 GCF_000299155.1 Elephantulus edwardii | reverse complement strand
TTTAGGGCTGTTGTGCATAGGGTCGCTATGAGTCGGAAACGACTCGACGACACATAACAACAACAACAGTTCCTAAGGCATTGCTCTGCTACAAGGCAACATCTTCAACAGTTCAAATCAGCAGATGTTCAGAGGGAGAAAGGTGGGCAGTCTTCCCTTCCGAGTTTACAGTTTCAGAAACCCGGTGGAGGGTCATTGAATCAGAACCAACTCAGTGGCAGTGAGGTTTGTTAGGGTGTTGTTTGTTTGTTGTTTTTGTTTTTTTTTTAATTAATTTGCATTTGCAACTCAATATGCTAGTTTACTGTCTACTCATTTATGAGTTAGGAGCCCAAGAGGTTAAGTGCTCAACTAATGATTGGAAAGTCTCTGATTTGGATTCACCAGCCATTCCATTGGAGAAATAAGTGGCAGTGTGTTTCTGTAAAGATTACAGAATGAGTCTTGGCTCCTTTCTTCCAACATGACAGAGAAAAGGAGAAACAATAGTTGTGCCAAAAAGGGCAGTGGTGACGTGCAGCCTATTTGCTACACAAACTATATCCTCTGCGTGCCCCAAAACAAGGCAATTAAGAAGTTCATAATTTGAAATAGTAGAAGCAGCCACCATCAGGGATATTTCTGAAGCAGTTTTGTTTGTGACACTTATATACTTCCCAAGCTCTGTGTGAAACTGTACTATTGTGTGAGTTGTGCCATTCACAGAAAGGTGGTAAGGAACTGTTCTCATGAAGCCTGGAAGGGACAGAACACCTTCACCTAGATTTAGACCTGCAGGTGCTGCCCCACAATCTCCACCAAAGCCCATGTAAGCATTTGATTCTTTATAGGCTAAAGAATAAACTCATTTGAAAGAAAATAAAATGGTAATTATACTTGGGGGGAAAAGACTACTGCCTTGGAAACTTTATAGGGCAGTTCTACTCTGTCCTGTCACTCACTTGTTTCCGTCAAGATGGAACCAACTCATAGCTGACTCTACAGCAAGTTTTCAGAGGCTGTAAATCGCTTGGGAAGAGATTTCTCGGCATCCTCAGAGTATCTGGTGGTTCCAAGCTGCCTACATGCAGTAGCACAACTCCTTACCTGCTAGGCCCTCAGAGCCTCCTCTATGTATATGAAGTTGAAAGATACTATATGGCTGTGGGTTTTGTTTTGCTTTTTAGGACATATGCTAGGAACCCTGGTGGCACAGTGGTTAAGCACTTGACTGCTTAAAACCAAAAGATTTATGGTGTAATCTAATAGCCTCTCTCCAAGACAAAGATGTGGTAATCTACTTGAGTAACTATTTACATCCTTGGAAACCCTATGGAATGATCCCCCTCTGTCCTATAGGGTCACTGTGAGTCATAATCAACTCAGTAATGAGTTTTTTGGTATGTCATGGGCTGAATGCTAGAAGGATACCCAATTAAGGCCAATAAAACATGACAAGTGGTGCAGCTTGGAACCTTAAAAGGAAAAACCTGATGGAGTAAATGAAACAAGAAAAAGTGGAGAAGACCTTCACCCTGAAACCCACAGCATCCCTTTTCAGCAGGAAGTAGCTAAGAGAATATGCCATCCCCTTTTCCTTATGAATCAGGGTGAAGTCTCTCT
>NW_006399751.1:47787682-47794076 GCF_000299155.1 Elephantulus edwardii | reverse complement strand
CCTCCTCAGTTTCAGCAAGCAGGGTTGTGTCATCTGCATAACGCAGATCGTTGATAAATCGTCCACCAATCTTGACCCCACATTTCTCCTCATAGAGCCCCGCCTCTTGTTTAAAGTAAATCTGGTGACTAGAGAATTGAAAAAGTACAGCCTGTATATGCTTGTATCCTCAGAGAATCACTTTGTAAATCACTTAGTAAAGTTTTTCCTTAAAATTGTTTATAAATGACCCAAAAGGAATATAGGATTAGGTATTATATGTTTGACAATAATCTGGAACAAGAGTTGCATTGCACAGTGGACTGGGAGAGGGGGAAACTGTGTACTAAGCACTTAGTACGTAGACTTTAGTAGTGATTCCAGTTTGGTTTTTTTAAGTATCTTGATTTTTTTTTTTCCTGTCAATTATTGCTATAATTAAGTGGCAGTAACAGGTCTCTTCAACTTCTCTACTTGCAGCTGGCTTGGAAATCAGATAGCCAAATTAAATTCAACAAATGTAAATAGAATCTAAGTGTCATCTTGACATGTTCTTATGAAAAATGAGCACAAGCAAAAGTTACTTTCTTCCCTTTATATGAACTTCTCTGGGTGTTTTTTTAATTACTGGTTTTCACCTGTGGTCCTTACATTTGAAACACCAGCTATTTTCTTAGATTGTAGTAATTACACTAGAAGGAACATGTCATAAAAAAGTGCAATAAGTGATGTTTGGTATATTTTTCACAAACATCATCCCTTGTAACCAGCAGCCCATTCCTTTCCTGTCGTATCTACCTAACATCTCTTTTATCCGTGCCCACCCCCCTTAGGAGAATACAGCCTACATTCTAAGACCACAGATTATTTTGGTCTGGTTTTGTCCTTTAAGTAAATGAAATAATGTGATTTATGCTCGTGTGCATCTGGCTTTTTGTGTCCAAACAGTGCTTAGGAGATTTATCCATGCTGTGTGGCGATATAGACCTTTCATTTCATTAATGTTTTGTTTTGTTGAGTGAATATACCAAAAGTTATTTTTCTGCTGTCGATAGGCATTTGTGTCATTTAAATTTTTAACTATTACAAATAATGCTGTGAACATCTTGTTTGTCTTTTCAGTGAATAGATGTGTACTTGTTTCTGTTTGGTATATATAAAAAAGTCAAAGGGCGTCCATGAATTCCATCTTAATACCAAACAAAAACCCCAAACCCTAGGCTGTTTCATGTCTAGCCTGCAGAGGTTTCTGAGGCTGCATGGGGAGAACCTCAGAGCACCTGGTGGATTCGAATCACCAACCTCGGGGTCAGCACTCTGGCATGCTGTACCACCAGGTCTCCTTTTTTCTCCTCCCCGAGTTTCAATATTAATAGATGTTGCTAATTAATGTACTGATTTTCATTCCCACCAACAGAGCCTGAGGTTTCTGATTGCTCTGCAGCCTAACACTATTTTCCATTTGCTTTGTTTTGGCCATTCCAATCTTGAATTATTGCTTTAATTTGTATGTCCCCAGTGGCTTTTGAAGTTGACAGTGTTTTGTTTCTTAACTTATTGACCATTTTGATATACTCTTGTTCAGTGCCTTCTAAAGTCTTTTTACCATTTCTTTATTGGATTCTTTTTTTAAAAAAAAAAAACCAACAACAAACAAACAAACCTATTTTAGATACAGTTTATATACCACAAAATGAAACATTTTAATACATATAATTCCATGGTTTTATTATATCTGCAGAAGAATGCAACTCTCATCATGATCTAATTCTAGGATATTTTCATCATCCTGCCTGTCTTTAGTCTGCTTTCGCTCTCTATTTGCCTAGTCTGGACATGTCGTGTAAATGTCACCAGATACTATCTGGTCTTTTTGTTAGTGGCACCAACACACTATAGACATCCCACCAGAGCTCACTTAATCTGATTTTGTTGGCTAGCTAGTTTTCAG
This sequence comes from Elephantulus edwardii, assembly GCF_000299155.1. Classification (NCBI taxonomy): domain Eukaryota; kingdom Metazoa; phylum Chordata; class Mammalia; order Macroscelidea; family Macroscelididae; genus Elephantulus; species Elephantulus edwardii. The sequence continues at coordinate 47,792,146 of NW_006399751.1, read as the reverse complement.
TTAGCATAAAGTTTTCAGAATGTATTCATGCCATAATCCCTATATTTGTTCCTTTTTGTTGATGATTACTCTTCATTCTTGGAAGATGGAAAGTCAGTAAAAGTGAATAAGATGCTTAACAAGATACAGTAACTATAACAGTGGGCTTAAGTATAAGATAGGGCAAGGTTCAAAACTATTGTTCATAGACTCAGGGGCACCTAACAACCACAACTACCACATTTTATCTATTCATTCATGAGTTTATAAACATTTGTGTTCTTTTTGCTTTCTATTATAAATTAAAATGCCATGAAAATTCATGAACAGATTTTTATATAGACATGTCTTTTTCTCTTGGATGTACATGTAAGAGTGTAGTTGCTGGGTTATATGATACTTTTATTTTTAACATTTTTAGCAACTGCCGGGCTTTTCCCCAGAAGGTGTACCATTTTCTAATCCATCAAGGGGCTCTGCTGGCCTAGGAGCTAGGGAGTTAGGCTGCCCATCTAAACCCCAGCAGTTTGCATCCTCCAGCAGCTCCAAGGGGAAAAGATGGATGATTTCCTACCAAGCGATTTACAACCTCTGAAAAGGGGCTGGTGAGTCAGCTACAACTTTGACTTTTTTTTTTAATATAAAATTTCTATTTTATACTGATTGGCTTTTTATGAGAACATTGTATCTCTTTCCCTGCAGTCAAATGGGAACAACTCAGCTGACTCTTCAAGTGGGTTTCAAAGGTTGTAAATCAAACAGGAGGAAATTACCCATCTTTTTCCTGTGGAGAAGCTGGTGAATTCTTATCACTATCCACTCGCTATCCACTAGACCACCAAAGAAAGCTCCTCTAGACATTTGTAGATGTATACAGATAAAGATATATAAACTGCTTCTAACCCGAAGGCTGACAGTTCAAATCCACCAGCTTCTCCACAGGAGGAAGATGGGCAGTCTCCCGTCTTTCCGTACAGTTATGAACTCAACTTGAGGGGAGGGGGAGACGGGACGGGGAGAGAGAATGTGTGCTCTTTTTTTTTAAAAAAAAAAAAGATGAACTGACAATACAGAGGTATCAATAGTACAGAAAGTATTGAAGTGGTAGTAATCTGATTCTCCAGAGGTTAGATGCCTAAGAAATTCTTATCATTAGGAATTTCAAGAGAAATTTATGTGTGTATTATGTTTAGTTTGCTGTACTAAAGATCTTACTTTCCTTTGTATGAAATACAGGGAATTTTCTTAAACTGCAATAGGATTAAAAAGAATTGTTAAGGACTCTTCTGCCGATATTCTAGCATTAACTAAGATGTCACAAAACCCAGTCTGACTTGTCAGGTCAGTTCTGACTCACAGTGAAGCTCTATTGGGTTTCCAAGGCTGTAAATTGTAGTGGGAGGAGACTGCTCATCTTTCTCCCAGGGAGCAGTGTGATGGGTTCAGACTTCTGGAGATACTCCGCCTTTGTTTGAGCAGTATAGCTCACTTAGAGACTATGCCCCAGAGCCTCCTTAAGATGCCTGATTGCCAGAATTGTACTGATACTGCACTAACCACTGCACCACCAGCGCACCCTAGATAAACTCAGGAGAAAAATTAATTTCAGGATCCATTAGAAACAGAAAGGAAATCAATGTTTCTAGCAAATGAAAATGGGGAAATAGCATTAGGTAGAGTTATTTACATTTTTGGGGTTTTTGTTACTGAGTCCTCTGAATTATGAAGAGGATGTTTATAATGGAATTGGAAATTTTCCATTTGAAACAAATAATGGAAACACTATACTTTGGAGAGTGTCGTGATAAGAATCAGTGTGTAGCGTCAATTTACTGGTTTGATGATAACCTTATAGAACTTCTATCTTTAGCCTCTTTAAAACTTGTGATGATGGGAGCTCTGGTGGCCTAGTGGCAAGAAGCTGTACTGCAGTACCAGAGGTATGTGGTTCAAATCCACCAGATGCTCTGCTGGAGAAGGAGGGACAATTTCCTCCTGTACCAGTCAGATCCTATTTGATGGTACACGCAAAAAATAATAATAAAATTAAAAATATATTAAAAAAAAAACCACACCAAACTTCTGGTGACTTGGGATTTTTCAGTGATCTAGCAGTAGGCTCTAAATAAAATACTATTAAGGATCAGAAGTACACAGATTCAGAGAATTAGATTATTATACATGCTTTTTTGGAAAAAGAGGAACTCCATGCAGGGGATGGCCTTTAGAGATTTGTGTTGAGTCACCTCTTCTTTCACATCTAAGTGAGACACAGAATGTACAGGCATTTCATACCTAATAGATCACAGTTCTTTTTCCTTGCTAGCTGTGACTGGCTCTCACATTTCTTCTCATTATACTTCTAGGCTGTCGCCACTTACTTTTCTGAGTGGCATTTGAGGAGACACCTAATTTTGGGCTATGGACATTCTGTTTGGCGATAGATAGAAAATAACTCCTACTCCATTTAAGAGAACAGAATATCAACAGTATATGCACCAGTTATTTTTCTTAATGATAACCCCCTTAATGTTTCAGGAAAAATTAAGATTAAACTGTTTAAGTAACTGAAACATTGAAACATTTTGAAAATAACTGTTACTGTGATAATTGAAGAGAATAAAACTTGAGTTCTTCAGAGGCAATGATTACCTTTACATTTTACCTTTAAAGAAATAGATAAAAGATAACATTAATCCAAGAAATAAAGAAAAATTCCTATAGCCAGTATCTGTCTTTGAGAGAGGAAAGTATTTTGGGAACAATCTTAATTCCATTTTGAAACCATTGAAATAATTTACTACTGTTTAAGTAGAAGCAGACTTATGTATGAATAAATGAATGTGCTTTATTGGTATTGCCTATGCAGCTTTTTGGCCTCTTGCAGACAATCAGCCTATGAAAACTTCATTATATCATAGTTTTGACAATCCTTAATATGAAGCAGAATAAAAATTTCTTTAAACCTTTAAAAAATAGATTGTTTTGGCAATAATATTACTAACTAGGTGGGCATATTATTGGGAAAACTTCTTGGAAAAGGAGTGAGGAAAGTTAGAGGATCAGAGAAAGGAGACAGGATGGATTGACACGATGGTTAACGGTGGGTATGAGCATGTCGGCGATTTGAACATAGAGTAGAATAGGGCAGGGTTCCCATCTCTTGTTCATAGGATTGCCATTAACCCTGGGGGTATAATTTGTTGTATGTTGGGCCAGTAACGAAAAGGTTAACAGTTCAGGTCCTTCTCTTGGGAAGAGATGAATAGTCTCTTGCTGTTGAAATTTACAGCCTCAGCATCCCAGTGGAGGACCACTATGAGTTACAATAAACTCATTGAGTTTTTATTTTAAATGCTTTATTCTATGTTTCTGGGAAGCTGAGTAACCTACTCATTCACTGGATCCTTCTAACTCTGGCCTCCACCCTCTCTTTCCTATCTTATTACTAGATGGACTTTTTTTGTTTCATCTCCGCCACCAGCCAGCTATGGATCCACAGGCATTTCACAGACCATTTTCATCAGTAAAATTAAAGAATTGCACAAATTGACTTTTAAATCTTTAAATTGTAGAGAAAACCACTGAGAATCTGGCAAAAACTATAAAAACTACTCACTCATATAAAATGCTCCATATAATTTTAGAACTTGCAGGTATTTCTTGAAGCCATTCAAAGACCCCAGTTTAAAATCCTTGGATGAGAGGATTTCTGAGATAATTCTAGATTTTAAAAAAATCTGTGCTTCTGTATTTCTTTCCCAAAGAGCTGTTTTGGCATAGTCCTAAAGACTTGCATGCTACACTAAATTTTATCCTCATTTTTTAAACTTGTGTTTTTATTCATATATTTTTTCCGCTTCCAAAGGACTTTCTTTATCCATCCTCCCCTTTGAAATTCATTATGCAAATTCAGTTCAAATGTTTTTTTGCTTCTGTGAAACCTCTTTAATTAGAACTAATCTTTTTAAAGAAAGCTTTAGTGGCTCAGTGATAAGGAGTTGTGCTGCCTATCCAAAAGTACTCAGTTCAAATCCACCAAATGCTCTGTGGGAGAAAGATGAAGCAGTCTCCTCGTGTGTGATATATATTACCTCTGAAAATCTGCTGGAGGGGTCAACTATGAGTCAGTTCTGACTCGATGGAACACAACATAACACAATCCTCTTAAAAATACATTGATGAGAGGACTACATGTTCTCTGTCTCTCCTTCCTCTTCATACTTTTCCACCAGCAGGTTGTAAATTTATTGGGGTTGGTGACTTTGTTTCTGTATTAGATTTGTCTCTGAGTATTTAGTTCCCTGGCAAGAGTAGTCATAGAAAAAAAGGCTTATTAAGTTTGAGGGAAGTTTTGATAACCTATCATTCAGATATATGCACCAACAACCAGAGCCAAAGAAGTAGAAATAGATGATGTCTACCAACTTTTACAGTCGGAGATAGATCGAACATGCAATCAAGATGCATTGATAATAATGGGTG